>NC_068448.1:80637412-80857412 GCF_023373465.1 Oncorhynchus keta
AAGCTAAGGTAACTGAGCTAAATGACTACCGCCCCGTAGCACTCACTTCTGTCATCATGAAGTGCTTTGAGAGACTAGTCAAGGACCATATCACCTCCACCCTACCTGACATCCTAGACCCACTCCAATTTGCTTACCGCTCCAATAGGTCCACAGGTGATGCAATCGCCATCACACTGCACACTGCCCTAACCAATCTGGACAAGAGGAATACCTATGTCTGGGTAAGTCTCTAAGAGCTGTGAGTCTTTCTGGGTAAGTATCTAAGAGCTGTGAGAATTTCTGGGTAAATCTCTAAGAGCTGTGAGTATTTCTGGGTAAGTATCTAAGAGCTGTGAGTCTTTCTGGGTAAGTATCTAAGAGCTGTGAGTATTTTTGGGTAAGTCTCTAAGAGCTGTGAGTCTTTCTGGGTAAGTCTCTAAGAGCTGTGAGTCTTTCTGGGTAAGTCTCTAAGAGCTGTGAGTCTTTCTGGGTAAGTCTCTAAGAGCTGTGAGTCTTTCTGGGTAAGTCTCTAAGAGCTGTGAGTCTTTCTGGGTAAGTCTCTAAGAGCTGTGAGTCTTTCTGGGTAAGTCTCTAAGAGCTGTGAGTCTTTCTGGGTAAGTATCTAAGAGCTGTGAGAATTTCTGGGTAAATCTCTAAGAGCTGTGAGTATTTCTGGGTAAGTATCTAAGAGCTGTGAGAATTTCTGGGTAAATCTCTAAGAGCTGTGAGTATTTCTGGGTAAGTCTCTAAGAGCTGTGGGTCTTTCTGGGTAAATCTCTAAGAGCTTTCCACTACTGGATGGTACAATGTTTACCCGTCATATTTTTTTTTATTCTTCAAGCTCTGTCAAGTTGGTTGTTGATCACTGACAATAATTTTCAAGTCTTACAATAGATTTTCCAGCTGATTTAAGACAAATCTGTAACTAGACCCCCCACTAACATTCAATGTTGTCTTGGTAAGCAACTCCAGTTTATATTTTAGGTAATTGTCCTGCTGAAAGGTGAATTTGTCTCCCAGTGTCTGTTGGAAAGCAGACTGAACCAGGTTTCCCTCTAGGATTTAGCCTCTTCTTAGCTCTATTCTGTTTATTTTCATCCTAAAATAATCCCTAGTCCTTGTAGATGAAACCCCATAACACGAAGCAGACACCACCATGCTGGAAAATATGAAGAGTGGTACTCAGTGATGTGTTGTGTTGGATTGGCGCCAAACATAACACACTTTCTATTCAGGACATAAAGTACATTTCTTTGCCACATTGTTTGCAGTTTTACTTTTAGTGACATTTTGTAAACAGGAAGTATGTTTTGGAATATGTGTATTCTGTACAGGCTTCCTTCTTTTCACTCTGTCATTTGGGATAGTACTGTGGTGGAAATACAATGTTGTTGATCCATCCTCAGTTATCTCCTATCACAGCCATTACACTGTGATACTGTTTTAAAGTCACCACTGGCCTCATGGTGAAATCACTGAGCAGTTTCCTTCCTCTCCGGCAACTTAGTTAGGAAGGACGCCTGTGTCTTTGTAGTGACTGGGTGTATTGATACATCATCCAAAGTGTAATTAATAACTTCACCATGCTCAAAGGGATATTCAATTACAGTTCTATATTCTTCTTTTTCTACCCATCTATCAATAGGTGCCATCTTTTTGCTAGGTATTGGAAAACCTTCCCGTTCTTTGTGGTTTCGAATTCACTGCTCGACTGGGACCAACACTTTTTTATTTCCATTACATTTATGAGTTTTTACATTCCTAAAAACATAACGCCACTTTGTCATTATGGGATATTAAATCTATATTTCATCCATTTTAAATTCAGGCTGTAACACAACAAAATGTGGGAAAGTTAAAAGGTATGAATACTCTCTGAAGGCTGTAAGTTGAAAAAAAAAGGTTTGTGTTAGCAGGTCCACAGACGTCTTTTGAGGTAAGATGCCTCAGCAAAATCATTTCTAGTTGAATGACAATTCTCTCTCTGTCTCTCTCTCTCTCTCTCTCTCTCTCTCTCTCTCTCTCTCTCTCTCTCTCTCTCTCTCTCTCTCTCTCTCTCTCTCTCTCTCTCTCTCTCCTTCTCTCTCCTTCTCTCTCGAAGTTTAATGAGGTGGAGATATGTACTGGGGGTTGTATCATGAAGAGCCTACAGTCTCTACCAACCTCAGCCCTGACTTTAATGGCTGTACCTCATCTTGGAACAGTGGTGTGTTTGTGGACACTTCATGTAATCATATACCCTCTACCTTTGGACCAGGACTCCCGGGCCTTGTAACCCACACACATGGCCCTCCCTGTCTCAGTACAACACCCATTCATCCTGAGCTTCAGGAGTCACTAGCTCACCAGGACACCTCTCCCCTCCCAGAACCACGTGAATCGACTGGAAAAACACACAGCATGTCTGCCCCAGTCAAAGAGGTGCACTATATAGGGAATAGGGCGCCATTTAGGATGCAAAAATGGGTAGTGCTACCCAGAACCAGCCACGTCTACACTGTTACACCAGCCATCATGTTGGATGTTACCCAGAACCAGCCATCATGTTGGATGTTACCCAGAACCAGCCACGTCTACACTGTTACACCAGCCATCATGTTGGATGTTACCCAGAACCAGCCATCATGTTGGATGTTACCCAGAACCAGCCACGTCTACACTGTTACACCAGCCATCATGGTGGATGTTACCCAGAACCAGCCATCATGGTGGATGTTACCCAGAACCAGCCATCATGTTGGATGTTACCCAGAACCAGCCATCATGTTGGATGTTACCCAGAACCAGCCATCATGTTGGATGTTACCCAGAACCAGCCATCATGTTGGATGTTACCCAGAACCAGCCATCATGTTGGATGTTACCCAGAACAAGCCATCATGTTGGATGTTACCCAGAACCAGCCATCTACACTGTTACACCAGCCATCATGTTGGATGTTACCCAGAACCAGCCACATGTTGGATGTTACCCACACCATGTTGGACACCAGCCATCATGTTGGATGTTACCCAGAACCAGCCATCATGTTGGATGTTACCCAGAACCAGCCATCATGTTGGACACTGTTACACCAGCCATCATGTTGGATGTTACCCAGAACCAGCCATCATGCTGGATGTTACCCAGAACCAGCCATCATGTTGGATGTTACCCAGAACCAGCCATCATGTTGGATGTTACCCAGAACCAGCCACGTCTACACTGTTACACCAGCCATCATGTTGGATGTTACCCAGAACCAGCCATCATGTTGGATGTTACCCAGAACCAGCCATCATGTTGGATGTTACCCAGAACCAGCCATCATGCTGGATGTTACCCAGAACCAGCCATCATGCTGGATGTTACCCAGAACCAGCCATCATGTTGGATGTTACCCAGAACCAGCCATCATGTTGGATGTTACCCAGAACCAGCCATCATGTTGGATGTTACCCAGAACCAGCCACGTCTACACTGTTACAGCCATCATGAACCAGCCATCATGTTGGATGTTACCCAGAACCAGCCATCATGTTGGATGTTACCCAGAACCAGCCATCATGTTGGATGTTACCCAGCCATCATGTTGGATGTTACCCAGAACCAGCCATCATGTTGGATGTTACCCAGAACCAGCCATCATGTTGGATGTTACACCAGCCATCATGTTGGATGTTACCCAGAACCAGCCATCATGGTGGATGTTACCCAGAACCAGCCATCATGTTGGATGTTACCCAGAACCAGCCATCATGTTGGATGTTACCCAGAACCAGCCATCATGTTGGATGTTACACCAGCCATCATGTTGGATGTTACCCAGAACCAGCCATCATGTTGGATGTTACCCAGAACCAGCCATCATGCTGGATGTTACCCAGAACCAGCCATCATGCTGGATGTTACCCAGAACCAGCCATCATGTTGGATGTTACCCAGAACCAGCCATCATGTTGGATGTTACCCAGAACCAGCCACATCTATGTTACACCAGCCATCATGTTGGATGTTACCCAGAACCAGCCATCATGTTGGATGTTACCCAGAACCAGCCATCATGTTGGATGTTACACCAGCCATCATGTTGGATGTTACCCAGAACCAGCCATCATGTTGGATGTTACCCAGAACCAGCCATCATGTTGGATGTTACACCAGCCATCATGTTGGATGTTACCCAGAACCAGCCATCATGTTGGATGTTACCCAGAACCAGCCATCATGTTGGATGTTACCCAGAACCAGCCATCATGTTGGATGTTACCCAGAACCAGCCATCATGTTGGATGTTACCCAGAACCAGCCATCATGTTGGATGTTACCCAGAACCAGCCACGTCTACACTGTTACACCAGCCATCATGTTGGATGTTACCCAGAACCAGCCACGTCTACACTGTTACACCAGCCATCATGTTGGATGTTACCCAGAACCAGCCACGTCTACACTGTTACACCAGCCATCATGTTGGATGTTACCCAGAACCAGCCATCATGTTGGATGTTACCCAGAACCAGCCATCATGTTGGATGTTACCCAGAACCAGCCATCATGTTGGATGTTACCCAGAACCAGCCACATGCTGGACACACCCAGCCATCATGTTGGATGTTACCCAGAACCAGCCATCATGTTGGATGTTACCCAGAACCAGCCATCATGTTGGATGTTACCCAGAACCAGCCATCATGCTGGATGTTACCCAGAACCAGCCATCATGCTGGATGTTACCCAGAACCAGCCATCATGTTGGATGTTACCCAGAACCAGCCATCATGTTGGATGTTACCCAGAACCAGCCATCATGTTGGATGTTACCCAGAACCAGCCATCATGTTGGATGTTACCCAGAACCAGCCACGTTGTTACACCAGCCATCATGTTGGATGTTACCCAGAACCAGCCATCATGTTGGATGTTACCCAGAACCAGCCATCATGTTCTACAGCCATCATGTTGGATGTTACAGAACCAGCCATCATGTTGGATGTTACCCAGAACCAGCCATCATGTTGGATGTTACCCAGAACCAGCCACGTCTACACTGTTACACCAGCCATCATGTTGGATGTTACCCAGAACCAGCCATCATGGTGGATGCCACATGTTGGATGAACCAGCCATCATGTTGGATGTTACCCAGAACCAGCCATCATGTTGGATGTTACCCAGAACCAGCCATCATGTCTACACTGTTACACCAGCCATCATGTTGGATGTTACCCAGAACCAGCCATCATGTTGGATGTTACCCAGAACCAGCCATCATGCTGGATGTTACCCAGAACCAGCCATCATGCTGGATGTTACCCAGAACCAGCCATCATGTTGGATGTTACCCAGAACCAGCCATCATGTTGGATGTTACCCAGAACCAGCCACGTCTACACTGTTACACCAGCCATCATGTTGGATGTTACCCAGAACCAGCCATCATGTTGGATGTTACCCAGAACCAGCCACGTCTACACTGTTACACCAGCCATCATGTTGGATGTTACCCAGAACCAGCCATCATGTTGGATGTTACCCAGAACCAGCCATCATGTCTGGATGTTACACCAGCCATCATGTTGGATGTTACCCAGAACCAGCCATCATGTTGGATGAACCAGCCATCAGAACCAGCCATCATGCTGGATGTTACCCAGAACCAGCCATCATGTTGGATGTTACCCAGAACCAGCCATCATGTTGGATGTTACCCAGAACCAGCCATCATGTTGGATGTTACCCAGAACCAGCCATCATGTTGGATGTTAAGAACCAGCCATCATGTTGGATCATGTTGCTACCCAGAACCAGCCATCATGCTGGATGTTACCCAGAACCAGCCATCATGTTGGATGTTACCCAGAACCAGCCATCATGCTGGATGTTACCCAGAACCAGCCATCATGCTGGATGTTACCCAGAACCAGCCATCATGTTGGATGTTACCCAGAACCAGCCATCATGTTGGATGTTACCCAGAACCAGCCATCATGTTGGATGTTACCCAGAACCAGCCATCATGTTGGATGTTACCCAGAACCAGCCATCATGTTGGATGTTACCCAGAACCAGCCATCATGTTGGATGTTACCCAGAACCAGCCATCATGTTGGATGTTACCCAGAACCAGCCATCATGTTGGACTGTTACACCAGCCATCATGTTGGATGTTACCCAGAACCAGCCATCATGTTGGATGTTACCCAGAACCAGCCACGTCTACACTGTTACACCAGCCATCATGTTGGATGTTACCCAGAACCAGCCATCATGTTGGATGTTACCCAGAACCAGCCATCATGTTGGATGTTACCCAGAACCAGCCATCATGTTGGATGTTACCCAGAACCAGCCATCATGTTGGATGTTACCCAGAACCAGCCACGTCTACACTGTTACACCAGCCATCATGTTGGATGTTACCCAGAACCAGCCATCATGTTGGATGTTACCCAGAACCAGCCATCATGTTGGATGTTACCCAGAACCAGCCATCATGTTGGATGTTACCCAGAACCAGCCATCATGTTGGATGTTACCCAGAACCAGCCATCATGTTGGATGTTACCCAGAACCAGCCATCATGTTGGATGTTACCCAGAACCAGCCATCATGTTGGATGTTACCCAGAACCAGCCATCATGTTGGATGTTACCCAGAACCAGCCATCATGTTGGATGTTACCCAGAACCAGCCATCATGTTGGATGTTACCCAGAACCAGCCATCATGTTGGATGTTACCCAGAACCAGCCATCATGTTGGATGTTACCCAGAACCAGCCATCATGTTGGATGTTACCCAGAACCAGCCACGTCTACACTGTTACACCAGCCATCATGTTGGATGTTACCCAGAACCAGCCATCATGTTGGATGTTACCCAGAACCAGCCATCATGTTGGATGTTACCCAGAACCAGCCACGTCTACACTGTTACACCAGCCATCATGTTGGATGTTACCCAGAACCAGCCATCATGTTGGATGCTACCCAGAACCAGCCATCATGTTGGATGTTACAGAACCAGCCATCATGTTGGATGTTACCCAGAACCAGCCATCATGGTGGATGTTACCCAGAACCAGCCATCATGTTGGATGTTACCCAGAACCAGCCATCATGTTGGATGTTACCCAGAACCAGCCATCATGTTGGATGTTACCCAGAACCAGCCATCATGTTGGATGTTACCCAGAACCAGCCATCATGTTGGATGTTACCCAGAACCAGCCATCATGTTGGATGCTACCCAGAACCAGCCATCATGTTGGATGTTACAGAACCAGCCATCATGTTGGATGTTACCCAGAACCAGCCACGTCATGTTACACCAGCCATCATGTTGGATGTTACCCAGAACCAGCCATCATGTTGGATGTTACCCAGAACCAGCCATCATGTTGGGTGCTACCCAGAACCAGCCATCATGTTGGACTGTTACACCAGCCATCATGTTGGATGTTACCCAGAACCAGCCATCATGTTGGATGTTACCCAGAACCAGCCATCATGTTGGATGTTACACCAGCCATCATGTTGGATGTTACCCAGAACCAACCATCATGTTGGATGTTACCCAGAACCAGCCATCATGTTGGATGCTACCCAGAACCAGCCATCATGTTGGATGTTACCCAGAACCAGCCATCATGTTGGATGTTACCCAGAACCAGCAATCATGTTGGATGTTACCCAGAACCAGCCACGTCTACACTGTTACACCAGCCATCATGTTGGATTTTTTAGAACACAAATGGAGTCTGACAGTGACCCAGCTAGATGTGTTCAGCTCTACCATGTCTTGGGCCCAGTCATCACCTCAACACCCCACGGAAAGAGAGAACAGACTGTAATTCTTTGTCTTGGGCCCAGTCATCACCTCAACACCCCAGGGAAGGAAAGAACAGACTGGAAGATTAAAACACCATGACCAAGGATGTAAATACTGAAACATGGGAGCCTTGTCTATCATCATAATAATACTGGGGTATAGGAGCCTTGTCTATCATCATATTAATACTGGGGTATAGGAGCCTTGTCTATCATCATATTAATACTGGGGTATAGGAGCCTTGTCTATCATCATATTAATACTGGGGTATAGGAGCCTTGTCTATCATCATATTAATACTGGGGTATAGGAGCCTTGTCTATCATCATATTAATACTGGGGTATAGGAGCCTTGTCTATAATCATATTAATACTGGGGTATAGGAGCCTTGTCTATCATCATATTAATACTGGGGTATAGGAGCCTTGTCTGTCATCATAATAATACTGGGGTATAGGAGCCTTGTCTATCATCATATTAATACTGGGGAGCCTTGTCTATCATCATATTAATACTGGGGTATAGGAGCCTTGTCTATCATCATATTAATACTGGGGTATAGGAGCCTTGTCTATCATCATATTAATACTGGGGTATAGGAGCCTTGTCTATCATCATATTAATACTGGGGTATAGGAGCCTTGTCTATCATCATATTAATACTGGGGAGCCTTGTCTATCATCATATTAATACTGGGGAGCCTTGTCTATCATCATAATAATACTGGGGTATAGGAGCCTTGTCTATCATCATATTAATACTGGGGTATAGGAGCCTTGTCTATCATCATATTAATACTGGGGTATAGGAGCCTTGTCTATCATCATAATAATACTGGGGAGCCTTGTCTATCATCATATTAATACTGGGGTATAGGAGCCTTGTCTATCATCATAATAATACTGGGGAGCCTTGTCTATCATCATATTAATACTGGGGAGCCTTGTCTATCATCATAATAATACTGGGGTATAGGAGCCTTGTCTATCATCATATTAATACTGGGGTATAGGAGCCTTGTCTATCATCATAATAATACTGGGGTATAGGAGCCTTGTCTATCATCATATTAATACTGGGGAGCCTTGTCTATCATCATATTAATACTGGGGTATAGGAGCCTTGTCTATAATCATATTAATACTGGGGTATAGGAGCCTTGTCTATCATCATAATACTGGGGTAATACTGGGGTATCAGGGGTAGCCTTGTCTATCATCATATTAATACTGGGGTATAGCCTTGTCTATCATCATCATATTAATACTGGGGTATATATTAATACTGGAGCCTTGTCTATCATCATATTAATACTGGGGTATAGGAGCCTTGTCTATCATCATATTAATACTGGGGTATAGGAGCCTTGTCTATCATCATATTAATACTGGGGTATAGGAGCCTTGTCTATCATCATATTAATACTGGGGTATAGGAGCCTTGTCTATCATCATATTAATACTGGGGTATAGGAGCCTTGTCTATCATCATATTAATACTGGGGTATAGGAGCCTTGTCTATCATCATATTAATACTGGGGTATAGGAGCCTTGTCTATCATCATATTAATACTGGGGTAGCCTTGTCTATCAATCATATTAATACTGGGGTATAGGAGCCTTGTCTATCATCATATTAATACTGGGGTATAGGAGCCTTGTCTATCATCATATTAATACTGGGGTATAGGAGCCTTGTCTATCATCATATTAATACTGGGGTATAGGAGCCTTGTCTATCATCATATTAATACTGGGGTATAGGAGCCTTGTCTATCATCATATTAATACTGGGGTATAGGAGCCTTGTCTATCATCATATTAATACTGGGGTATAGGAGCCTTGTCTATCATCATATTAATACTGGGGTATAGGAGCCTTGTCTATCATCATATTAATACTGGGGAGCCTTGTCTATCATCATATTAATACTGGGGTATAGGAGCCTTGTCTATCATCATATTAATACTGGGGAGCCTTGTCTATCATCATATTAATACTGGGGAGCCTTGTCTATCATCATATTAATACTGGGGAGCCTTGTCTATCATCATATTAATACTGGGGAGCCTTGTCTATCATCATATTAATACTGGGGAGCCTTGTCTATCATCATATTAATACTGGGGAGCCTTGTCTATCATCATATTAATACTGGGGAGCCTTGTCTATCATCATATTAATACTGGGGAGCCTTGTCTATCATCATATTAATACTGGGGTATAGGAGCCTTGTCTATCATCATATTAATACTGGGGTATCTATCATCATATTAATACTTGTCTATCATCATATTAATACTGGGGTATTAATACTGGGGAGCCTTGTCTATCATCATATTAATACTGGGGAGGTATACTGGAGCCTTGTCTATCATCATATTAATACTGGGGTATAGGAGCCTTGTCTATCATCATATTAATACTGGGAGCCTTGTCTATCATCATATTAATCATCATATTAATACTGGGGAGCCTTGTCTATCATCATATTAATACTGGGGAGCCTTGTCTATCATCATATTAATACTGGGGTATAGGAGCCTTGTCTATCATCATATTAATACTGGGGTATAGGAGCCTTGTCTATCATCATATTAATACTGGGGTATAGGAGCCTTGTCTATCATCATATTAATACTGGGGAGCCTTGTCTATCATCATATTAATACTGGGGTATAGGAGCCTTGTCTATCATCATAATAATACTGGGGTATAGGAGCCTTGTCTATCATCATATTAATACTGGGGTATAGGAGCCTTGTCTATCATCATAATAATACTGGGGTATAGGAGCCTTGTCTATCATCATATTAATACTGGGGTATAGGAGCCTTGTCTATCATCATAATAATACTGGGGTATAGGAGCCTTGTCTATCATCATATTACTGGGGTATGGGAGCCTTGTCTATCATCATATTAATACTGGGGTATAGGAGCCTTGTCTATCATCATATTAATACTGGGGGAGCCTTGTCTATCATCATATTAATACTGGGGTATAGGAGCCTTGTCTATCATCATATTAATACTGGGGTATAGGAGCCTTGTCTATCATCATAATAATACTGGGGTATAGGAGCCTTGTCTATCATCATAATAATACTGGGGTATAGGAGCCTTGTCTATCATCATATTAATACTGGGGGTATAGGAGCCTTGTCTATCATCATAATAATACTAGGAGCCTTGTCTATCATCATATTAATACTGGGGTATAGGAGCCTTGTCTATCATCATAATAATACTGGGGTATAGGAGCCTTGTCTATCATCATATTAATACTGGGGTATAGGAGCCTTGTCTATCATCATATTAATACTGGGGTATAGGAGCCTTGTCTATCATCATAATAATACTGGGGTATAGGAGCCTTGTCTATCATCATATTAATACTGGGGTATAGGAGCCTTGTCTATCATCATATTAATACTGGGGAGCCTTGTCTATCATCATATTAATACTGGGGTATAGGAGCCTTGTCTATCATCATAATAATACTGGGGTATAGGAGCCTTGTCTATCATCATAATAATACTGGGGTATAGGAGCCTTGTCTATCATCATATTAATACTGGGGTATAGGAGCCTTGTCTATCATCATATTAATACTGGGGTATAGGAGCCTTGTCTATCATCATATTAATACTGGGGAGCCTTGTCTATCATCATATTAATACTGGGGAGCCTTGTCTATCATCATATTAATACTGGGGTATAGGAGCCTTGTCTATCATCATATTAATACTGGGGTATAGGAGCCTTGTCTATCATCATATTAATACTGGGGAGCCTTGTCTATCATCATATTAATACTGGGGAGCCTTGTCTATCATCATATTAATACTGGGGTATAGGAGCCTTGTCTATCATCATATTAATACTGGGGTATAGGAGCCTTGTCTATCATCATATTAATACTGGGGTATAGGAGCCTTGTCTATCATCATATTAATACTGGGGTATAGGAGCCTTGTCTATCATCATATTAATACTGGGGTATAGGAGCCTTGTCTATCATCATATTAATACTGGGGTATAGGAGCCTTGTCTATCATCATATTAATACTGGGGTATAGGAGCCTTGTCTATCATCATATTAATACTGGGGGAGCCTTGTCTATCATCATAATAATACTGGAGCCTTGTCTATCATCATATTAATACTGGGGTATAGGAGCCTTGTCTATCATCATATTAATACTGGGGTATAGGAGCCTTGTCTATCATCATATTAATACTGGGGTATAGGAGCCTTGTCTATCATCATATTAATACTGGGGTATAGGAGCCTTGTCTATCATCATATTAATACTGGGGTATAGGAGCCTTGTCTATCATCATATTAATACTGGGGTATAGGAGCCTTGTCTATCATCATATTAATACTGGGGAGCCTTGTCTATCATCATATTAATACTGGGGTATAGGAGCCTTGTCTATCATCATATTAATACTGGGGTATAGGAGCCTTGTCTATCATCATATTAATACTGGGGTATAGGAGCCTTGTCTATCATCATAATAATACTGGGGTATAGGAGCCTTGTCTATCATCATAATAATACTGGGGAGCCTTGTCTATCATCATATTAATACTGGGGAGCCTTGTCTATCATCATATTAATACTGGGGTATAGGAGCCTTGTCTATCATCATATTAATACTGGGGTATAGGAGCCTTGTCTATCATCATATTAATACTGGGGTATAGGAGCCTTGTCTATCATCATATTAATACTGGGGTATAGGAGCCTTGTCTATCATCATATTAATACTGGGGTATAGGAGCCTTGTCTATCATCATATTAATACTGGGGTATAGGAGCCTTGTCTATCATCATAATAATACTGGGGTATAGGAGCCTTGTCTATCATCATATTAATACTGGGGTATAGGAGCCTTGTCTATCATCATAATAATACTGGGGTATATCATCATAATAATACTGGGCCTTGTCTATCATCATAATAATACTGGGGTATAGGAGCCTTGTCTATCATCATATTAATACTGGGGAGCCTTGTCTATCATCATATTAATACTGGGGAGCCTTGTCTATCATCATATTAATACTGGGGTATAGGAGCCTTGTCTATCATCATAATAATACTGGGGTATAGGAGCCTTGTCTATCATCATATTAATACTGGGGTATAGGAGCCTTGTCTATCATCATAATAATACTGGGGTATAGGAGCCTTGTCTATCATCATATTAATACTGGGGTATAGGAGCCTTGTCTATCATCATATTAATACTGGGGAGCCTTGTCTATCATCATATTAATACTGGGGAGCCTTGTCTATCATCATATTAATACTGGGGAGCCTTGTCTATCATCATATTAATACTGGGGAGCCTTGTCTATCATCATATTAATACTGGGGAGCCTTGTCTATCATCATATTAATACTGGGGTATAGGAGCCTTGTCTATCATCATATTAATACTGGGGTATAGGAGCCTTGTCTATCATCATAATAATACTGGGGTATAGGAGCCTTGTCTATCATCATAATAATACTGGGGTATAGGAGCCTTGTCTATCATCATATTAATACTGGGGTATAGGAGCCTTGTCTATCATCATATTAATACTGGGGTATAGGAGCCTTGTCTATCATCATATTAATACTGGGGAGCCTTGTCTATCATCATATTAATACTGGGGTATAGGAGCCTTGTCTATCATCATATTAATACTGGGGTATAGGAGCCTTGTCTATCATCATATTAATACTGGGGAGCCTTGTCTATCATCATATTAATACTGGGGTATAGGAGCCTTGTCTATCATCATATTAATACTGGGGTATAGGAGCCTTGTCTATCATCATATTAATACTGGGGTTGTCTATCATCATATTAATACTGGGGAGCCTTGTCTATCATCATATTAATACTGGGGTATAGGAGCCTTGTCTATCATCATATTAATACTGGGGTATAGGAGCCTTGTCTATCATCATATTAATACTGGGGAGCCTTGTCTATCATCATATTAATACTGGGGAGCCTTGTCTATCATCATATTAATACTGGGGTATAGGAGCCTTGTCTATCATCATATTAATACTGGGGTATAGGAGCCTTGTCTATCATCATATTAATACTGGGGAGCCTTGTCTATCATCATATTAATACTGGGGAGCCTTGTCTATCATCATATTAATACTGGGGTATAGGAGCCTTGTCTATCATCATATTAATACTGGGGTATAGGAGCCTTGTCTATCATCATATTAATACTGGGGTATAGGAGCCTTGTCTATCATCATATTAATACTGGGGATAGGAGCCTTGTCTATCATCATATTATACTGGGGTATAGGAGCCTTGTCTATCATCATATTAATACTGGGGTATAGGAGCCTTGTCTATCATCATATTAATACTGGGGTATAGGAGCCTTGTCTATCATCATATTAATACTGGGGAGCCTTGTCTATCATCATATTAATACTGGGGTATAGGAGCCTTGTCTATCATCATATTAATACTGGGGTATAGGAGCCTTGTCTATCATCATATTAATACTGGGGTATAGGAGCCTTGTCTATCATCATATTAATACTGGGGTATAGGAGCCTTGTCTATCATCATAATAATACTGGGGTATAGGAGCCTTGTCTATCATCATATTAATACTGGGGTATAGGAGCCTTGTCTATCATCATATTAATACTGGGGTATAGGAGCCTTGTCTATCATCATATTAATACTGGGGAGCCTTGTCTATCATCATATTAATACTGGGGAGCCTTGTCTATCATCATATTAATACTGGGGAGCCTTGTCTATCATCATATTAATACTGGGGTATAGGAGCCTTGTCTATCATCATATTAATACTGGGGTATAGGAGCCTTGTCTATCATCATATTAATACTGGGGTATAGGAGCCTTGTCTATCATCATATTAATACTGGGGTATAGGAGCCTTGTCTATCATCATATTAATACTGGGGTATAGGAGCCTTGTCTATCATCATATTAATACTGGGGTATAGGAGCCTTGTCTATCATCATATTAATACTGGGGTATAGGAGCCTTGTCTATCATCATATTAATACTGGGGTATAGGAGCCTTGTCTATCATCATATTAATACTGGGGTATAGGAGCCTTGTCTATCATCATATTAATACTGGGGTATAGGAGCCTTGTCTATCATCATATTAATACTGGGGTATAGGAGCCTTGTCTATCATCATATTAATACTGGGGTGGGGCCTTGTCTATATCATAATAATACTGGGGTAGGAGCCTTGTCTATCATCATATTAATACTGGGGTATAGGAGCCATTGTCTATCATCATATTAATACTGGGGTATAGGAGCCTTGTCTATCATCATATTAATACTGGGGTATAGGAGCCTTGTCTATCATCATATTAATACTGGGGTATAGGAGCCTTGTCTATCATCATATTAATACTGGGGTATAGGAGCCTTGTCTATCATCATATTAATACTGGGGTATAGGAGCCTTGTCTATCATCATATTAATAATAGCCTTGTCTATCATCATATTAATACTGGGGTATAGGAGCCTTGTCTATCATCATATTAATACTGGGGTATAGGAGCCTTGTCTATCATCATATTAATACTGGGGTATAGGAGCCTTGTCTATCATCATATTAATACTGGGGTATAGGAGCCTTGTCTATCATCATATTAATACTGGGGTATAGGAGCCTTGTCTATCATCATATTAATACTGGGGTATAGGAGCCTTGTCTATCATCATATTAATACTGGGGTATAGGAGCCTTGTCTATCATCATATTAATACTGGGGTATAGGAGCCTTGTCTATCATCATATTAATACTGGGGTATAGGAGCCTTGTCTATCATCATATTAATACTGGGGTATAGGAGCCTTGTCTATCATCATATTAATACTGGGGTATAGGAGCCTTGTCTATCATCATATTAATACTGGGGTATAGGAGCCTTGTCTATCATCATATTAATACTGGGGTATAGGAGCCTTGTCTATCATCATATTAATACTGGGGTATAGGAGCCTTGTCTATCATCATATTAATACTGGGGTATAGGAGCCTTGTCTATCATCATATTAATACTGGGGTATAGGAGCCTTGTCTATCATCATATTAATACTGGGGTATAGGAGCCTTGTCTATCATCATATTAATACTGGGGTATAGGAGCCTTGTCTATCATCATATTAATACTGGGGTATAGGAGCCTTGTCTATCATCATATTAATACTGGGAGCCTTGTCTATCATCATATTAATACTGGGGTAGGAGCCTTGTCTATCATCATATTAATACTGGGGTATAGGATCATCATATTAATACTGGGGTATAGGAGCCTTGTCTATCATCATATTAATACTGGGGTATAGGAGCCTTGTCTATCATCATATTAATACTGGGGTATAGGAGCCTTGTCTATCATCATATTAATACTGGGGTATAGGAGCCTTGTCTATCATCATATTAATACTGGGGTATAGGAGCCTTGTCTATCATCATATTAATACTGGGGTATAGGAGCCTTGTCTATCATCATATTAATACTGGGGTATAGGAGCCTTGTCTATCATCATATTAATACTGGGGTATAGGAGCCTTGTCTATCATCATATTAATACTGGGGTATAGGAGCCTTGTCTATCATCATATTAATACTGGGGTATAGGAGCCTTGTCTATCATCATATTAATACTGGGGTATAGGAGCCTTGTCTATCATCATATTAATACTGGGGTATAGGAGCCTTGTCTATCATCATAATAATACTGGGGTATAGGAGCCTTGTCTATCATCATATTAATACTGGGGTATAGGAGCCTTGTCTATCATCATATTAATACTGGGGTATAGGAGCCTTGTCTATCATCATATTAATACTGGGGTATAGGAGCCTTGTCTATCATCATATTAATACTGGGGTATAGGGCCTTGTCTATCATCATATTAATACTGGGGTATAGGAGCCTTGTCTATCATCATATTAATACTGGGGTATAGGAGCCTTGTCTATCATCATAATAATACTGGGGTATAGGAGCCTTGTCTATCATCATATTAATACTGGGGTATAGGAGCCTTGTCTATCATCATATTAATACTGGGGTATAGGAGCCTTGTCTATCATCATATTAATACTGGGGTATAGGAGCCTTGTCTATCATCATATTAATACTGGGGTATAGGTCTATCATCATATTAATACTGCCTTGTCTATCATCATATTAATACTGGGGTATAGGAGCCTTGTCTATCATCATATTAATACTGGGGTATAGGAGCCTTGTCTATCATCATATTAATACTGGGGTATAGGAGCCTTGTCTATCATCATATTAATACTGGGGTATAGGAGCCTTGTCTATCATCATATTAATACTGGGGTATAGGAGCCTTGTCTATCATCATATTAATACTGGGGTATAGGAGCCTTGTCTATCATCATATTAATACTGGGGTATAGGAGCCTTGTCTATCATCATATTAATACTGGGGTATAGGAGCCTTGTCTATCATCATATTAATACTGGGGTATAGGAGCCTTGTCTATCATCATATTAATACTGGGGTACTTGTCTATCATCATATTAATACTGGGGTAGGAGCCTTGTCTATCATCATAATAATACTGGGGTATAGGAGCCTTGTCTATCATCATATTAATACTGGGGTATAGGAGCCTTGTCTATCATCATATTAATACTGGGGTAATTGTCTATCATCATATTAATACTGGGGTATAGAGCCTTGTCTATCATCATATTAATACTGGGGTATAGGAGCCTTGTCTATCATCATATTAATACTGGGGTATAGGAGCCTTGTCTATCATCATATTAATACTGGGGTATAGGAGCCTTGTCTATCATCATATTAATACTGGGGTATAGGAGCCTTGTCTATCATCATATTAATACTGGGGTATAGGAGCCTTGTCTATCATCATATTAATACTGGGGTATAGGAGCCTTGTCTATCATCATATTAATACTGGGGTATAGGAGCCTTGTCTATCATCATATTAATACTGGGGTATAGGAGCCTTGTCTATCATCATATTAATACTGGGGTATAGGAGCCTTGTCTATCATCATATTAATACTGGGGTATAGGAGCCTTGTCTATCATCATATTAATACTGGGGTATAGGAGCCTTGTCTATCATCATATTAATACTGGGGTATAGGAGCCTTGTCTATCATCATATTAATACTGGGGTATAGGAGCCTTGTCTATCATCATATTAATACTGGGGTAGGAGCCTTGTCTATCATCATATTAATACTGGGGTATAGGAGCCTTGTCTATCATCATATTAATACTGGGGTATAGTTGTCTATCATCATATTAATACTGGAGCCTTGTCTATCATCATATTAATACTGGGGTATAGGAGCCTTGTCTATCATCATATTAATACTGGGGTATAGGAGCCTTGTCTATCATCATATTAATACTGGGGTATAGGAGCCTTGTCTATCATCATATTAATACTGGGGTATAGGAGCCTTGTCTATCATCATATTAATACTGGGGTATAGGAGCCTTGTCTATCATCATATTAATACTGGGGTATAGGAGCCTTGTCTATCATCATATTAATACTGGGGTATAGGAGCCTTGTCTATCATCATATTAATACTGGGGTATAGGAGCCTTGTCTATCATCATATTAATACTGGGGTATAGGAGCCTTGTCTATCATCATATTAATACTGGGGTATAGGAGCCTTGTCTATCATCATATTAATACTGGGGTATAGGAGCCTTGTCTATCATCATATTAATACTGGGGTATAGGAGCCTTGTCTATCATCATATTAATACTGGGGTATAGGAGCCTTGTCTATCATCATATTAATACTGGGGTATAGGAGCCTTGTCTATCATCATATTA
Organism: Oncorhynchus keta; assembly: GCF_023373465.1. Classification (NCBI taxonomy): domain Eukaryota; kingdom Metazoa; phylum Chordata; class Actinopteri; order Salmoniformes; family Salmonidae; genus Oncorhynchus; species Oncorhynchus keta. The sequence goes on from NC_068448.1 coordinate 80,656,122, forward strand.
ATACTGGGGTATAGGTATCATCATATTAATACTGGAGCCTTGTCTATCATCATATTAATACTGGGGTATAGGAGCCTTGTCTATCATCATATTAATACTGGGGTATAGGAGCCTTGTCTATCATCATATTAATACTGGGGTATAGGAGCCTTGTCTATCATCATATTAATACTGGGGTATAGGAGCCTTGTCTATCATCATATTAATACTGGGGTATAGGAGCCTTGTCTATCATCATATTAATACTGGGGTATAGGAGCCTTGTCTATCATCATATTAATACTGGGGTATAGGAGCCTTGTCTATCATCATATTAATACTGGGGTATAGGAGCCTTGTCTATCATCATATTAATACTGGGGTATAGGAGCCTTGTCTATCATCATATTAATACTGGGGTATAGGAGCCTTGTCTATCATCATATTAATACTGGGGTATAGGAGCCTTGTCTATCATCATATTAATACTGGGGTATAGGAGCCTTGTCTATCATCATATTAATACTGGGGTATAGGAGCCTTGTCTATCATCATATTAATACTGGGGTATAGGAGCCTTGTCTATCATCATATTAATACTGGGGTATAGGAGCCTTGTCTATCATCATATTAATACTGGGGTATAGGAGCCTTGTCTATCATCATATTAATACTGGGGTATAGGAGCCTTGTCTATCATCATATTAATACTGGGGTATAGGAGCCTTGTCTATCATCATATTAATACTGGGGTATAGGAGCCTTGTCTATCATCATATTAATACTGGGGTATAGGAGCCTTGTCTATCATCATATTAATACTGGGGTATAGGAGCCTTGTCTATCATCATAATAATACTGGGGTATAGGAGCCTTGTCTATCATCATATTAATACTGGGGTATAGGAGCCTTGTCTATCATCATATTAATACTGGGGTATAGGAGCCTTGTCTATCATCATATTAATACTGGGGTAGGAGCCTTGTCTATCATCATATTAATACTGGAGCCTTGTCTATCATCATATTAATACTGGGGTATAGGAGCCTTGTCTATCATCATATTAATACTGGGGTATAGGAGCCTTGTCTATCATCAGCCTTGTCTATATCATAAATACTGGGGTATAGGAGCTATCTTGTCTATCATCATATTAATACTGGGGTATAGGAGCCTTGTCTATCATCATATTAATACTGGGGTATAGGAGCCTTGTCTATCATCATATTAATACTGGGGAGCCTTGTCTATCATCATATTAATACTGGGGTATAGGAGCCTTGTCTATCATCATATTAATACTGGGGTATAGGAGCCTTGTCTATCATCATATTAATACTGGGGTATAGGAGCCTTGTCTATCATCATATTAATACGGGGGTATAGGAGCCTTGTCTATCATCATAATAATACTGGGGTATAGGAGCCTTGTCTATCATCATAATAATACTGGGGTATAGGAGCCTTGTCTATCATCATATTAATATGGGGGTATAGGAGCCTTGTCTATCATCATAATAATACTGGGGAGCCTTGTCTATCATCATATTAATACTGGGGTATAGGAGCCTTGTCTATCATCATATTAATACTGGGGTATAGGAGCCTTGTCTATCATCATATTAATACTGGGGTATAGGAGCCTTGTCTATCATCATATTAATACTGGGGAGCCTTGTCTATCATCATATTAATACTGGGGAGCCTTGTCTATCATCATAATAATACTGGGGTATAGGAGCCTTGTCTATCATCATATTAATACTGGGGTATAGGAGCCTTGTCTATCATCATATTAATACTGGGGAGCCTTGTCTATCATCATATTAATACTGGGGTATAGGAGCCTTGTCTATCATCATAATAATACTGGGGTATAGGAGCCTTGTCTATCATCATATTAATACTGGGGAGCCTTGTCTATCATCATATTAATACTGGGGTATAGGAGCCTTGTCTATCATCATATTAATACTGGGGTATAGGAGCCTTGTCTATCATCATATTAATACTGGGGTATAGGAGCCTTGTCTATCATCATATTAATACTGGGGTATAGGAGCCTTGTCTATCATCATATTAATACTGGGGTATAGGAGCCTTGTCTATCATCATATTAATACTGGGGTATAGGAGCCTTGTCTATCATCATATTAATACTGGGGTATAGGAGCCTTGTCTATCATCATATTAATACTGGGGTATAGGAGCCTTGTCTATCATCATATTAATACTGGGGTATAGGAGCCTTGTCTATCATCATATTAATACTGGGGTATAGGGCCTTGTCTATCATCATATTAATACTGGGGTATACTTGTCTATCATCATATTAATACTGGGTATAGGAGCCTTGTCTATCATCATAATAATACTGGGGTATAGGAGCCTTGTCTATCATCATATTAATACTGGGGTATAGGAGCCTTGTCTATCATCATATTAATACTGGGGTATAGGAGCCTTGTCTATCATCATATTAATACTGGGGTATAGGAGCCTTGTCTATCATCATATTAATACTGGGGAGCCTTGTCTATCATCATATTAATACTGGGGTATAGGAGCCTTGTCTATCATCATATTAATACTGGGGTATAGGAGCCTTGTCTATCATCATATTAATACTGGGGTATAGGAGCCTTGTCTATCATCATATTAATACTGGGGTATAGGAGCCTTGTCTATCATCATATTAATACTGGGGTATAGGAGCCTTGTCTATCATCATATTAATACTGGGGTATAGGAGCCTTGTCTATCATCATATTAATACTGGGGTATAGGAGCCTTGTCTATCATCATATTAATACTGGGGAGCCTTGTCTATCATCATATTAATACTGGGGTATAGGAGCCTTGTCTATCATCATAATAATACTGGGGTATAGGAGCCTTGTCTATCATCATATTAATACTGGGGTATAGGAGCCTTGTCTATCATCATATTAATACTGGGGTATAGGAGCCTTGTCTATCATCATAATAATACTGGGGTATAGGATCATCATATTAATACTGGGGTATAGGAGCCTTGTCTATCATCATATTAATACTGGGGTATAGGAGCCTTGTCTATCATCATATTAATACTGGGGTATAGGAGCCTTGTCTATCATCATATTAATACTGGGGTATAGGAGCCTTGTCTATCATCATATTAATACTGGGGAGCCTTGTCTATCATCATATTAATACTGGGGTATAGGAGCCTTGTCTATCATCATATTAATACTGGGGTATAGGAGCCTTGTCTATCATCATATTAATACTGGGGTATAGGAGCCTTGTCTATCATCATATTAATACTGGGGTATAGGAGCCTTGTCTATCATCATATTAATACTGGGGTATAGGAGCCTTGTCTATCATCAAATTAATACTGGGGTATAGGAGCCTTGTCTATCATCATATTAATAATACTAGGAGCCTTGTCTATCATCATAATAATACTGGGGAGCCTTGTCTATCATCATATTAATACTGGGGTATAGGAGCCTTGTCTATCATCATATTAATACTGGGGTATAGGAGCCTTGTCTATCATCATATTAATACTGGGGTATAGGAGCCTTGTCTATAATCATATTAATACTGGGGAGCCTTGTCTATCATCATATTAATACTGGGGAGCCTTGTCTATCATCATATTAATACTGGGGAGCCTTGTCTATCATCATATTAATACTGGGGTATAGGAGCCTTGTCTATCATCATATTAATACTGGGGTATAGGAGCCTTGTCTATCATCATATTAATACTGGGGTATAGGAGCCTTGTCTATCATCATATTAATACTGGGGTATAGGAGCCTTGTCTATCATCATATTAATACTGGGGTATAGGAGCCTTGTCTATCATCATATTAATACTGGGGTATAGGAGCCTTGTCTATCATCATAATAATACTGGGGTATAGGAGCCTTGTCTATCATCATATTAATACTGGGGTATAGGAGCCTTGTCTATCATCATATTAATACTGGGGTATAGGAGCCTTGTCTATCATCATATTAATACTGGGGTATAGGAGCCTTGTCTATCATCATATTAATACTGGGGTATAGGAGCCTTGTCTATCATCATATTAATACTGGGGTATAGGAGCCTTGTCTATCATCATATTAATACTGGGGTATAGGAGCCTTGTCTATCATCATATTAATACTGGGGTATAGGAGCCTTGTCTATCATCATAATAATACTGGGGTATAGGAGCCTTGTCTATCATCATATTAATACTGGGGAGCCTTGTCTATCATCATATTAATACTGGGGTATAGGAGCCTTGTCTATCATCATATTAATACTGGGGTATAGGAGCCTTGTCTATCATCATATTAATACTGGGGTATAGGAGCCTTGTCTATCATCATATTAATACTGGGGTATAGGAGCCTTGTCTATCATCATATTAATACTGGGGTATAGGAGCCTTGTCTATCATCATATTAATACTGGGGAGCCTTGTCTATCATCATATTAATACTGGGGTATAGGAGCCTTGTCTATCATCATATTAATACTGGGGAGCCTTGTCTATCATCATATTAATACTGGGGTATAGGAGCCTTGTCTATCATCATATTAATACTGGGGTATAGGAGCCTTGTCTATCATCATATTAATACTGGGGTATAGGAGCCTTGTCTATCATCATATTAATACTGGGGTATAGGAGCCTTGTCTATCATCATATTAATACTGGGGTATAGGAGCCTTGTCTATCATCATATTAATACTGGGGAGCCTTGTCTATCATCATATTAATACTGGGGTATAGGAGCCTTGTCTATCATCATATTAATACTGGGGTATAGGAGCCTTGTCTATCATCATATTAATACTGGGGTATAGGAGCCTTGTCTATCATCATATTAATACTGGGGTATAGGAGCCTTGTCTATCATCATATTAATACTGGGGAGCCTTGTCTATCATCATATTAATACTGGGGTATAGGAGCCTTGTCTATCATCATATTGGGGTATAGGAGCCTTGTCTATCATCATAATAATACTGGGGTATAGGAGCCTTGTCTATAATCATAATAATACTGGGGTATAGGAGCCTTGTCTATCATCATATTGGGGTATAGGAGCCTTGTCTATCATCATAATAATACTGGGGTATAGGAGCCTTGTCTATCATCATATTAATACTGGGGTATAGGAGCCTTGTCTATCATCATAATAATACTGGGGTATAGGAGCCTTGTCTATCATCATATTAATACTGGGGTATAGGAGCCTTGTCTATCATCATAATAATACTGGGGTATAGGAGCCTTGTCTATCATCATATTAATACTGGGGTATAGGAGCCTTGTCTATCATCATATTAATACTGGGGAGCCTTGTCTATCATCATATTAATACTGGGTATAGGAGCCTTGTCTATCATCATATTAATACTGGGGTATAGGAGCCTTGTCTATCATCATATTAATACTGGGGTATAGGAGCCTTGTCTATCATCATATTAATACTGGGGTATATGAGCCTTGTCTATCATCATATAATACTGGGGTATAGGAGCCTTGTCTATCATCATATTAATACTGGGGTATAGGAGCCTTGTCTATCATCATATTAATACTGGGGTATAAGAGCCTTGTCTATCATCATAATAATACTGGGGTATAGGAGCCTTGTCTATCATCATATTAATACTGGGGTATAGGAGCCTTGTCTATCATCATATTAATACTGGGGAGCCTTGTCTATCATCATATTAATACTGGGGTATAGGAGCCTTGTCTATCATCATATTAATACTGGGGTATAGGAGCCTTGTCTATCATCATATTAATACTGGGGTATAGGAGCCTTGTCTATCATCATATTAATACTGGGGTATAGGAGCCTTGTCTATCATCATATTAATACTGGGGTATAGGAGCCTTGTCTATCATCATATTAATACTGGGGTATAGGAGCCTTGTCTATCATCATAATAATACTGGGGTATAGGAGCCTTGTCTATCATCATATTAATACTGGGGAGCCTTGTCTATCATCATATTAATACTGGGGTATAGGAGCCTTGTCTATAATCATATTAATACTGGGGTATAAGAGCCTTGTCTATCATCATATTAATACTGGGGTAATAGCCTTGTCTAGCCTTGTCTATCATCATATTAATACTGGGGTATAGGAGCCTTGTCTATCATCATAATAATACTGGTAGTTTACAATACATGTACAATTACTTGATATTGTGTCTTTCTGTGTCTTTGTATACTGGAGAGTTTTACCCAATTCACTATTCAGTTGAGTATTATGTAGGAGAAGTATATCTTTGGAAGGTCTTTTACAAGTGTAATTGGTATGGTATTGATCGCTGCCATCTTGTGGTTGAAGTGATGCAGAACAGGAATTATTTGAAAGGGGGCGTGGCATACTTCACTAATAAAATGTTTCGATGACAACATCACACGAAAATATTTGAAGGGAACGTTGTTATGATTCTGAACTGTCAGATAGCTAGTTACAGTGACTGAAGCTGCCATGTTAGGAATCATAGGCTGGTTCGTTTCAGTTCGTTGTATCTTTTTATTGATACCATGTCTTATTTTGAGGCGTTTTGACTGATTTCATGTCAATGCTAATATGGCAAAAATGCTCTAGTTAGCTGACCAGCAAACGTAATGACATATTTAACGAGACAAGTGCTCATTGTGCAAATGTATTTATGTTTTCAATAAAACGTTTGGAAATCAAATATAGTTTAAATCTTGTCAACAATCTAAGCCACCCCAGTCTGTTTTGCCCAATAGTTGCGCACACATTGGTTTTGTTGCTAAACATCCAACCCATCTATACACTAAAATATAAATACACATTAAATTGGAAAACTGTACAATCAGTATAATTAATCTAGAATCTGAAGACGTGAAAACAAAACTAACACATCACTTTTAGAAATTAAATTATCTTTGTCAGGTATTTTGCTTTTTCAAGGAACACTGTTTTTCAGGAATGTGTATGGAATGTGTATGTACAGTACCAGTCACAAGTTTGGACACAACTACTCGTTCCAGTGTTTTTCTTTACTTTTACTATTATCTACATTGTAGAATAATAGTGAAGACATTAAAACTATGAAATAATCATGTAGTAACCAAAAAACATATTAAACAAATCAAAATATATTTTAGATTTTAGATTCTTCTAAAATAGCCAACCAGCTTCATGAGGTAATCACCTGGAATGCTTTTGCAATAGTCTTGAAGGAGATCCCACATATGCTGAGCACTTGTTGGCTGCTTTTCCTTCACTCTGCGGTCCGACTCATCCCAAACCATCTCAATTGGGTTGAGGTCGGTTGATTGGAGGCCAGGTCATCTGATGCGGCACTCATTCTCTCTCCTTCGTGGTCAAATAGCCCTTACACAGCCTGGAGGTGTGTTTTGGGTCACTGTCCTGTTGAAAAACAAATGATAGTCCCGTTAAGCCCAAACCAGATGGGATGGTGTATCGCTGCAGAATACTGTCGTAGCCGTGCGGGTTCAGTGTGACTTGAGTTCTAAATAAATCACAGACAGTGTCACCAGCAAAGCACCATCACACCTCCTCCTCCATGCTTCACGGTTGGAACCACACATGCAGCGATCATCTGTTCACCTTCTCTGTGTCTGACAAAGACACAGCGATTGGAACCAAAAATCTCAAATTTGGACTCATCAGATCAAAGGACAGATTTCCACCAGTCTAACATCCATTGCTCATGTTTCTTGGACCAAGCAAGTCTATTCTTATTGGTGTCCTTTAGTAGTGGTTTCTTTGCAGCAATTGAGCATGAAGGCCTGATTCACGCAGTCTCCTCTGAACAGTTGATGTTGAGATGTGTCTGTCTTACTTGAACTCTGTGAGGTGCAACTAGAGGTGCAGTTAATTGCCGATGTCTGAGGCCGGTAACTCTAATGAACTTATCCTCTGCAGCAGAAGTAACTCAGGGTCTTCCTTTCCTGTGACGGTCTTCATGAGAGACAGTTTCATCATCATTGTAACTGCACCTGAAGAAACGCTCAAAGTTTTTGACATTTTCCGGATTGACTGACCTTCATGTCTTAAAGGAATGATGGACCTTAGTTATCTTTCTTTTCTTTATTATTTTGGTTCGGTCAGGGTTTGACGAGGGTGGTTTGTGTGTTTTGTCTTGTCTAGGGTTTTTTGTACATTATGGGGTTTTGGTTTGACTAGGTAAATGTAGGTCTATGGTGGCCTGAATTGGTCCCAATCAGAGGCAACTGTTTATCGTTGTCTCTGATTGGAGATCCTATTTAGGTTGCCATTTTCCATTTTGGTTTTGTGGGTTATTGTCAATGTGTAGTTAGTTGCATGTCAGCACTAGTTGTTTATAGCGTTAGTTTTGTTGTTTTGTATATTTTGTTCAGTGTTCTCTTTTATTAAAGAAGAATGTATTCCAATCACGCTGTGCCTTGGTCTCCTCGTTACGACGAACGTGACATGGACGGTCGTTACTCTTTGGTTATTTGAGATGTTCTTGCCATAATATTGACTTGGTCTTTTACCAAATAGGACTATCTTCTGTATACCTCCCCAACCTTGCCACAACACAACTGATTAGCTAAAAAGCATTAAGAAGGACAGAAAGTCCACAAATCAAGGCACTCCTGTGATATTGAAAGGCATTCCAGGTGACTAGCTCATGCCACTGGTTAAGAGAATGCCAATAGTGTGCAAAGCTGTCATCAAGGAAAAGGGTGGCTACTTTGATGAATCTCAAATATAGAATACAATGAGTAGGTCCAAACTTTTGACTGGTACTGTATGTATGTGTGTGTATGTATACTTGCGTGTATCTGTGTATTTTAATCTCTGGCACCAGTGGGACGGTAGCGTCCCATTTCGCCAACAGCCAGTGAAAGTGCAGGGCGCCAAATTCAAAACAACAGAAATCTCATAATTAAAATTCCTCAAACATACAAGTATTTTACACCATTTTAAAGATATACTTGTTGTAAATCCCACCACAGTGTCCGATTTCAAAAATGCTTTAAGATGAAAGCAAACCAAACGATTATGTCAGCACCTAGTCACAGAAAACCATACATCCATTTTTCCAGCCAAAGAGAGGAGTCACAAAGGCAGAAATAAAGATAAAAATTAATCACTTGAATTATCTTCATCTCATGATGACTTCATGTTACACAATACATGTATGTTTTGTTCGATAAAGTTCATATTTATATTTATATCCAAAAATCTCATTTTACATTGGCGCGTTATGTTCAGTAGTTCCAAAACATGCAGTGATTTTGCAGAGAGCCACATCAATTTACAGAAATACTCATAATAAATATTTCTAAAAGAACTGTTATGCATGGAATTGTAGATACACTTCTCCTTAATGCAACCGCTGTGTCAGATTTCAAAAAAACTTTATGGAAAAAGCACACCATGCAATAATCAGAGTATGGTGCTCAGACAACAAAAACAAGCCATACAGATATCTGCCATGTTGTGGAGACAACAGAAATCAGAAATAGCATTATGAATATTCACTTACCTTTGATGATCTTCATCAGAATGCACTTCCAGGAATCCCAGTTCCACAATAAATGTTTGTTTTGTTCGGTAAAGTCCATAATTTATGTCCAAATACCTCCTTTTTGTTTAGCCCAGTAATCCAAATTCATGAGGTGCGGTCCAGACGAAATGTCAAAAAGTTCCGTTACAGTCCGTAGAAACATGTCAAACGATGGATAGAATCAATCTTTAGGATGTTTTTAACATAAATCTTCAATAATGTTCTAACCAGAGAATTCCTTTGTCTTCAGAAATGCAATGGAACGCAGCTACCTCTCACATGTGCACGCGTGATCAACTCATGTCACTCTGGCAGAGACCTTAATCAATCAGCTCTCATTCCCCCCTAGCTCACAGTAGAAGCCTCAAACAATGTTCTAAAGACTGTTGACACCTAGTGGAAGCTATAGGGAGTGCAATATGACCCCATAGACATTGTGTATTCGATAGACAATGACTTGAAAAACTACAATCCTCAGACTTCCCACTTCCTGGTTGGATTTTTTTCTCAGGTTTTTGCCTGCCATATGAGTTCTGTTATACTCACAGACATCATTCAAACAGTTTTAGAAATTTCAGAGTGTTTTCTATCCACATCTACTAGTAATATGCATATCCTAGCATCTGGGCCTGAGTAGCAGGCAGTTTTCTCTGGGCACGCTTTTCATCCGGACGTGAAAATACTGCCCCCTACCCACAGAGCTGAGAACCTTGACTCGCATAAGTATGTGGTGCTTTCTCAGTCAGCCAGGAGACCACTTCCTGTTGTAGATGAACAACCCAGAACCGGTTCTCAGTCAGCCAGGAGACCACTTCCTGTTGCAGATGGAACAACCCAGAACTGTGTGAGTGGGTTCTCAGTCAGCCAGGAGACCACTTCCTGTTGCAGATGAACAACCCAGAACTGTGTGAGTGTGTTTGCCTCAAAGATCATCTTGCTTCAATCACTTTATTCCCATTCAGAATATTTTAACAGCAACAGTTCCACCCTAGACTTGTTTTCAACAATCCTTTCTACAGTAAGATGTACAGTAGGCCTGATCATGTTATCTTCATTTGTACTGTTATCTAGCTGGCTTACTTCGGCTAATATTAGCAATCGAACAAATAGCTGTGTACAAGGCCAGGGGATTATTTGAAAGAGAAAGTCACATCTACTACTATGAGAGTTGGCCCTCGTTTCATATTCGTTGTCAAACCCACTGGCTCCAGGTCATCTATAAGTCTCTGCTAGGTAAAGCCCTGCCTTATCTCAGCTCACTGGTCACCATAGCAACACCCACGCGCTCCAGCAGGTATATTTCACTGGTCATCCCCAAAGCCAATTCCTCCTTTGGCCGCCTTTCCTTCCAGCTCTCTGCTGCTATTGACTGGAACGAACTGCACAAATCTCTGAAGCTGGAGTCTTATGTCTCCCTCTGTAACTTTAAGCATCAGCTGTCAGAGCAGCTTACCGATCGATCACTGTACCTGTACATAGCCCATCTGTAAATAGCCCACCTAACTACCTCATCCCCATATTGTTACTTATCCTCTTGCTCTTTTACACCCCCAGTATCTCTACTTGCACATCATCATCTGCACATCTATTACTCCAGTGTTAATGGCTAAATTGTAATTATTTCGCCTCTATGACCTATTTATTGTCTTACCTTCCTACTCTTCTACATTTGCACACACTGTAGGTAGATTTTTCTATTGTGTTATTTGACTGTACGTTTGTTTATGTGTAACTCTGTGTTGTTGTTTGTGTCGCACTGCTTTGCTTTCTCTTGGCCAGGTCGCAGTTGTAAATGAGAACTTGTCCTCAACTGGCCTACCTGGTTAAATAAAGGTTAAATTAAAAAAAATATATATTTTTTTAAAAGAGTTAGTTAGCACTCCATTATTTCTGCTGATCATCGCCTGGTATAAAATGACACCAATGCCCTGCTGGCTGATTTACTTTTCCACTGTCGAAGCTGTTTCCTGAAGCATTCTGTCCTGTTCTGAAAGAACTCCCTGTGAATATCGTCATGCTGTGGATGTTTGGTCAGAATGTGTTATTGTAATTTGTTTGTTTTGATAGATTCATTGCTAAGCACTCTTCCCCGCAACACAAAACACATTGTTGGCACTCCTCGTTATTTCTCAAACTTTGAATGAAACCAGGAGAGAGAAACTCATCACTGTATTTGAATTTTATGGCGAGTGAGATGTCAGAACTTGTGACTTTAATGCATGTGATGACCTGCGGTGAGTGATGACGAGTGAGAATGACAAGTTATTGGCTGACAGCGCATCATCTGAATATATAGAGTTCACATATAGAGAACACATCACCCAGAGAACACATCACCCAGAGAGCACATCTCCAAAATAACACATCACCCAGAGAACACATCACCCAGAGAACACATCACCTAGAGAACACATAGCCCAGAGAACACATCACCTAGACAACACATCACCCAGAGAAAACATCACCTATAAAACACATCACCCAGAGAACACATCACCTAGAGAACACATCACCCAGAGAACACATCACCCAGAGAACACATCACCCAGAGAACACATCACCCAGAGAACACATCACCCAGAGAACACATCACCCAGAGAACACATCACCCAGAGAACACATCACCTAGAGAACACATCACCCAGAGAACACATCACCTAGAGAACACATCACCCAGAGAACACATCACCCAGAGAACACATCACCCAGAGAACACATCACCCAGAGAACACATCACCCAGAGAACACATCACCTAGAGAACACATCACCCAGAGAACACATCACCCAGAGAACACATCACCCAGAGAACACATCACCCAGAGAACACATCACCTAGAGAACACATCACCTAGACAACACATCACCCAGAGAACACATCATCACCTAGAGAACACATCAGAGAACACATCACCCACATCACCCAGAGAACACATCACATCACCCAGAGAACACATCACCCAGAGAACACATCAGAGAACACATCATCCAGAGAACACATCACCTAGACAACACATCACCCAGAGAACACATCACCTAGAGAACACATCACCTAGAGAACACATCACCCAGAGAACACATCACCTAGAGAACACATCATCCAGAGAACACATCACCTATAGAACACATCACCCAGAGAAAACATCACCTATAGAACACATCACCCAGAGAACACATCACCCAGAGAACACATCTCCCAGAGAACACATCACCCAGAGAACACATCACCTAGACAACACATCACCCAGAGAACACATCACCCAGAGAACACATCACCCAGAGAACACATAACCCAGAGAACACATTACCTGGAGAACACATCACCCAGAGAACACATCACTTAGAACACATCACAGAGAACACATCACCCAGAGAACACATCACCCAGAGAACACATCACCAACACATCACCCAGAGAACACATAACAACACATCACCTAGAGAACACATTACCTGAGAGAACACATCACCCAGAGAACACATCACCTTAGAGAACACATCACCCAGAGAACACATCGCTTAGACAACACATCACCTAGAGAACACATCACCCAGAGAATACATCACTTGGAGAACACATCACCCAGAGAACACATAGCTTAGACAACACATCACCTAGAGAACACATCACCCAGAGAATACATCACTTAGACAACACATCACCTAGAGAACACATCACCCAGAGAACACATCACTTAGACAACACATCACCTAGAGAACACATCACCCAGAGAACACATCACCTAGAGAACACATCACCTAGAGAACACATCACTTAGACAACACATCACCCAGAAAACACATCACCAAGAGAACACATCATCCAGATAACACATCACCTAGAGAACACATCACCTAGACAACACATCACCCAGAGAACACATCACCTAGACAACACATCACCCAGAGAACACATCACCTAGAGAACACATCACCTAGAGAACACATCACCCAGAGAACACATCACTTAGACAACACATCACCTAGCGAACACATCACCCAGAGAACACATCACTTAGACAACACATCACCTAGAGAACACATCACCCAGAGAACACATCACTTAGACAACACATCACCTAGAGAACACATCACCCAGAGAACACATCACCTTAGACAACACATCACCTAGAGAACACATCACCCAGAGAATACATCACTTGGAGAACACATCACCCAGAGAACACATCACTTAGACAACACATCACCTAGAGAACACATCACCCAGAAAACACATCACCTAGAGAACACATCACCTAGAGAACACATCACCTAGAGAACACATCACCAAGAGAACACATCATCCAGATAACACATCACTTAGACAACACATCACCTAGAGAACACATCACCTAGACAACACATCACCCAGAGAACACATCACCCAGAGAACATATATCCTAGAGAACACATCACCCAGAGAACACATCACCCAGAGAACACATCACCTAGAGAACACATCACCCAGAGAACACATCTCCTAGAGAACACATCATCCAGAGAACACATCACCCAGAGAACACATCACCTAGAGAACATATATCCTAGAGAATCACAGAGAACACCCAGAGAACACATCGCCCAGAGAACACATCACCTAGAGAACACATCTCCTAGAGAACACATCACCCAGAGAACACATCACCCAGAAAACACATCTCCTAGAGAACACATCATCCAGAGAACACATCACCCAGAGAACACATCACCCAGAAAACACATCTCCCAGAGAACACATCCTCCAGAGAACACATCACCCAGAGAACACATCACCCAGAGAACACATCACCTAGAGAACACATCACCCAGAGAACACATCACCTAGAGAACATATATCCTAGAGAACACATCACCCAGAGAACACATCACCCAGAGAACACATCACCTAGAGAACATATACCTAGAGAACACATCACCCAGAGAACACATCACCCAGAGAACACATCACCCAGAGAACACATCACCCAGAGAACACATCACCCAGAGAACACATCACCCACATCACCCAGAGAACACATCACCTAGAGAACACATCACCCAGAGAACACATCACCCAGAGAACACATCACCCAGAGAACACATCACCTAGAGAACACATCACCCAGAGAACACATCACCCAGAGAACACATCACCTAGAGAACACATCACCCAGAGAACACATCACCCAGAGAACACATCACCCAGAGAACACATCACCCAGAGAACACATCACCTAGAGAACACATCACCCAGAGAACACATCACCTAGAGAACACATCACCTAGAGAACACATCACCTAGAGAACACATCACCCAGAGAACACATCACCCAGAGAACACATCACCTAGAGAACACATCACCCAGAGAACACATCACCCAGAGAACACATCACCTAGAGAACACATCACCCAGAGAACACATCACCCAGAGAACACATCACCCAGAGAACACATCACCTAGAGAACACATCACCCAGAGAACACATCACCCAGAGAACACATCACCCAGAGAACACATCACCCAGAGAACACATCACCCAGAGAACACATTACCTGGAGAACACATCACCTAGAGAACACATCTCCCAGAGAACACATTACCTAGAGAACACATTGAATGTTAATTTCTCTACCATAAGCCGACCTCCAATGTTGTTCTGCAGAATATGTCAGAACTGGCCTCGCAACCGCAGACAACGTGTAACCATGCCAACCCAGGACCTCCACATCCGGCTTTTCACTTGCGGGATCGTCTGACACCAGCCGCCTCGACAGCTGATGAAATTGAGGATTATTTCTGTCTGTAATAAAGACCTTTTGTGAGGAAATACTAATTCTGATTGGCTGGGCCTGGCTCCCCAGTGGGTGGGCCTGGCTCCCCAGTGGGTGAGCCTGGCTCCCCAGTGGGTGGGCCTGGCTCCCCATTGAGTGGGCGTGGCTCCCCAGTGAGTGGGCGTGGCTCCCCAGTGGTTGGGCCTGGCTCCCCAGTGAGTGGACCTGGCTCCCCAGTGGGTGGGCCTGGCTCCCCAGTGAGTGGGCGTGGCTCCCCAGTGAGTGGGCGTGGCTCCCCAGTGGGTGGGTCTGGCTCCCCAGTGAGTGGGCCTGGCTCCCCAGTGAGTGGACCTGGCTCCCCAGTGGTGGACCTGGCTCCCCAGTGGGTGGGCCTGGCTCCCCAGTGGCTGGGTCTGGCTCCCCAGTGGGTGGGCCTGGCTCCCCAGTGGGTGGGCCTGGCTCCCCAGTGGGTGGGCCTGGCTCCCCAGTGAGTGGGCCTGGCTCCCCAGTGGGTGGGCCTGGCTCCCCAGTGGTTGGGCCTGGCTCCCCAGTGGGTGGGCCTGGCTCCCCAGTGGGTGGGCCTGGCTCCCCATTGGGTGGGCCTGGCTCCCCAGTGAGTGGACCTGGCTCCCCAGTGGGTGGGCCTGGCTCCCCAGTGGGTGGGCCTGGCTCCCCAGTGAGTGGGCCTGTCTCCCCAGCGAGTGGGCGTGGCTCCCCAGTGGTTGGGCCTGGCTCCCCAGTGGTTGGGCCTGGCTCCCCAGTGGGTGGACCTGGCTCCCCAGTGGGTGGGCCTGGCTCCCCAGTGGGTGGGCCTGGCTCCCCAGTGAGTGGGCCTGTCTCCCCAGCGGTGGGCGTGGCTCCCCAGTGGTTGGGCCTGGCTCCCCAGTGGGTGGGCCTGGCTCCCCAGTGAGTGGGCCTGGCTCCCCAGTGAGTGGGCCTGTCTCCCCAGCGAGTGGGCGTGGCTCCCCAGTGGTTGGGCCTGGCTCCCCAGCGAGTGGGCGTGGCTCCCCAGTGGTTGGGCCTGGCTCCCCAGTGGGTGGGCCTGGCTCCCCAGTGAGTGGGCCTGGCTCCCCAGTGAGTGGGCCTGGCTCCCCAGTGGGTGGGCCTGGCTCCCCAGTGGGTGGGCCTGGCTCCCCAGTGGTTGGGCCTGGCTCCCCAGTGGGTGGACCTGGCTCCCCAGTGGGTGGGCCTGGCTCCCCAGTGGGTGGGCCTGGCTCCCCAGTGGGTGGACCTGGCTCCCCAGTGGTTGGGCCTGGCTCCCCAGTGGGTGGGCCTGGCTCCCCAGTGAGTGGGCCTGGCTCCCCAGCGAGTGGGCCTGGCTCCCCAGTGGCTGGGTTTAAGCCTTCCCAGGCCAACTCATTGCTGATCCCCTGCCCAGTCATGTGAAATCTATAGATTAGAGCCTAATACATTTATTTAAATTGACTGATTTCCCTATAGAAACTGTAACTCAGTTGCATGTTGCGTTTATATTTTTGTTCAGTATAATTAACTAGTAGTATTGCATGTAACATTGCCAGTTCAGCTCACATGTTAGTAGATTCAGATTCAACTCTGTTGGATGCTTTCGAATGAGTCTAACTCGCCAGAATCTGTGCAATTTTCTCAAATATTTTTTACAAACAACTAAAATATCCATACATTTGAAGGATACAAATTCAAATGTGCTACAAAAATAATCTTTCTTAAAAATTGCTCCACAAAATATTGCTAACAAAAACAGAATTATATCAGCTGGTGATTGTAGCGTACATTGCGCACCCTCATGTAGTATCGCGATGACTCCAATAGATGGCGGTAAATACAAAGTAATGCGACGTGAATCTCATGCTGCTGCTGTGTCAGGGACAGTTCTGTTGTTTTGCTGTTGATAATGTTGATTAGATGCTGTGATTAATTAGTACATTCCCACCACGTAGTGCAGCTTTGTTCAAAAATACTTAAGCTGAGGTTTTATACAAATTCAGAATGTGAAGCATAGATAATTACCAAAGAAACAAAGAATCACACATTAAAATAAAATCATATATATTCTATGCCTTAAAGGGATTTTTTGGGGGAAGGAACTAAATCAATAAGCAATACATTTAGAATCAATGGATTGCTTGTCCTTGATTTCCATAGAAATGCATTATATTCCCATTGTGTTCCACCTCCCATAGGCCTCGGCTACTCTACCACATTAAACCTTGGGTATATAGCATGGCCTGTGAGAATGGTATGGGGCGTACTGTGTGGAGCATTTCTACACCCAGACACCCACATCTTCAGAAGTTCAGCTGGGTACAAAACCCTGATTAGTTCAATGTCTCTAATCGCAATTTCAACACAATTAAACTGGAGATAAAGAAGAAAAGGTAAACACAAACACTAAATCCACATAGACAAACACACCAAATATTATTTTCCCATTTGTACTAGGCCCTATCGTGTGCAATCCTATCTCTCCAAAGCATAGAGATCCAACTAGTCTGAGGATCATATAGAAGTCAATGAAACATTCATGGCCTGGTTCTCTCTGCATTCCCCTGGTTCTCTCTGCATTCCCCTGGTTCTCTTTGCATTCCCCTGGTTCTCTCTGCATTCCCCTGGTTCGCTCTACATTCCCCTGGTTCTCTCTGCATTCCCCTGGTTCTCTTTGCATTCCCCTGGTTCTCTCTGCATTCCCCTGGTTCTCTCTGCATTCCCCTGGTTCTCTCTGCATTCCCCTGGTTCTCTTTGCATTCCCCTGGTTCTCTCTGCACCCCCTGGTTCTCTCTGAATTCCCCTGGTTCTCTCTGCACCCCCTGGTTCTCTCTACACCCCCCTGGTTCTCTCTGCATTCCCCTGGTTCTCTCTGCATTCCCCTGGTTCTCTCTGCATTCCCCTGGTTCTCTCTACATCCCCCTGGTTCTCTCTGCATTCCCCTGGTTCTCTCTGCATTCCCCTGGTTCTCTCTGCATTCCCCTGGTTCTCTCTACACCCCCTGGTTCTCTCTGCATTCCCCTGGTTCTCTCTGCACCCCCTGGTTCTCTCTGCATTCATCTGGTTCTCTCTGCATTCCCCTGGTTCTCTCTGCATTCCCCTGGTTCTCTCTGCATTCCCCTGGTTCTCTCTGAATTCCCCTGGTTCTCTCTGAATTCCCCTGGTTCTCGTTGCATTCCCCTGGTTCTCTCTGCACCCCCCTGGTTCTTTCTGCATTCCCCTGGTTCTCTCTGCACCCCCTGGTTCTCTCTGCATTACCCTGGTTCTCTCTGCACCCCCCCTGGTTCTCTCTGCACCCCCTGGTTCTCTCTGCACCCCCCTGGTTCTCTCTGCACCACCCCCTGGTTCTCTCTGCACCCCCTGTTCTCTCTGCACCCCCTGGTTCTCTCTGCACCCCCTGGTTCTCTCTGTTCTCTCTGCACCCCCTGGTTCTCTCTGCACCCCCCTGGTTCTCTCTGCACCCCCTGGTTCTCTCTGCACCCCCCCCCTGGTTCTCTCTGCACCCCCTGGTTCTCTCTGCACCCCCTGGTTCTCTCTGCATTCCCCTCTCTGCATTCCCCCTGGTTCTCTCTGCATTCCCCTGGTTCTCTCTGCATTCCCCTGGTTCTCTCTGCACCCCCTGGTTCTCTCTGCATTCCCCTCTCTGCATTCCCCTGTTCTCTCTGCACCCCCCTGGTTCTCTCTGCATTCCCCTGGTTCTCTCTGCATTCCCCTGGTTCTCTCTGCATTCCCCTGGTTCTCTCTGCATTCCCCTGGTTCTCTCTGCATTCCCCTGGTTCTCTCTGCATTCCCCTGGTTCTCTTGCATTCCCCTGGTTCTCTCTGCACCCCCTGGTTCTCTCTGCATTCCCCTGGTTCTCTCTGCATTCCCCTGGTTCTCTCTGCATTACCCTGGTTCTCTCTGCACCCCCTTCCTGCACCCCTGGTTCTCTCTGCATTCCCTGCTGGTTCTCTCTGCATTCCCTGCACCCCCTGGTTCTGGTTCCCCCTGGTTCTCTCTGCATTCCCCTGCTGGTTCTCTCTGCACCCCCCTGGTTCTCTCTGCTCTTCCCCCCTGGTTCTCTCTGCATTCCCGTCCCCTGGTTCTCTCTGCATTCCCCTGGTTCTCTCTGCATTCCCCTGGTTCTCTCTGCATTCCCTCTCTGGTTCCCCTCTCTGCACCCCCTGGTTCTCCTGCATTCCCCTGGTTCTCTCTGCACCCCCTGGTTCTCTCTGCACCCCCTGGTTCTCTCTGCACCCCCTGGTTCTCTCTGCACCCCTGGTTCTCTCTGCACCCCCTGGTTCTCTCTGCACCCCTGGTTCTCTCTGCACCCCCTGGTTCTCTCTGCACCCCCTGGTTCTCTCTGCACCCCCTGGTTCTCTCTGCACCCCCCCCTGGTTCTCTCCACAGATGTTACTCTTTCTGCAGGATGGCCCCTTCCTTCCTCATCTCGGATCCTGTCCAACTCTGCCTTTGCCACTCCTGATTCTGGGCCAGTTTCATGCATCATCGGGCAGCTACATGCCCTGCCACAGCTGTCACGCTGTCAAGGAATGCAGCGAGCAGAAAGACACATACATTACCGCAACATTGCCCCCATACAACTCAACTCTATGTATCTGAATGTCAGTCACATTATGTCCACATTACAATGCTGTCTCTGCAGTAGACCAAAGCTAGAGGAGAACTGCATTGCAACACTTTATTGGTAACATTAGAAAACAGATAAATAAAGGAATACATTATGTTTTAAGAACGGATATATACACATATGTATAATCATAACGTCAACCTAATTATTATTCACCCCCCCCCCACACACACATTTTCTTTGCCTCTTCAGAAGACAGAAAGAGATAAACCAATGACAGAGCTGCAACTTCTTTAAGCTCAAAATTGCCATAATGTAATTTATTTCATAAAGTAAAGCACAGTCCAAAAAAACAACAACATTGATTTTGGATTTTTAAAAAAGAAAGAAAAAAAACCTATCCTCAGGCAGCTCAAAATATACAAATAGAGGAAAAGTTAAGGCCATTGTGACAAAGCTGCAGCGGAGACAACTTTAGAGTATTCGCTTAGCAACCCGTGTCGTAAATCGACGACGACTGTCGTAAAACAGTAAGGTTTTGGGTGTTGAAAAAGTCCGAGCGGAATCTATTGTGGAGATGTTGGAGACAGAGAGACAGAGGAGACAGAGACATATTGTTCTTCTACGGAGCTACACGCCGAAACCGGTAGAAAAATGGATACTAAAAACACGACATTTCACTAACTGCAAATATAACATTTGGTGAAATCCGAAAGATCCTGTCAGACGAATGGTTTTATTATTAAGAGCCGACATCACAACTGTTACTTTCACTAGCTAGCAGGCTAGCAGGCTAGCAGACGAGCTCCAATGGCTGCATGCTTGGAATGGATAGCTCGTTGAAACTATTCTCTAGTAAGGATTTATATCGTCAATGGAATAAACATCTCGTCGTCGTCGTCGGTAATCTAAAGTAACGATCTCCGTCTTCGTCTCGACTGAACGGTACCGTTCACACACCGCGGACACAACAAGAAACAAGAAGAAAGTCACATACAGGTTTGTTTAACAGTTTTGACCGTCTTTTGCAGAACTATACTTTTTTGACCAAGCCATTGTCAAGTGGACTGTCTCAAGGTATCTAGTTTGAGCGAGTTTACGTTAATCGGATGAATTATTAATTGGCTAAGAGATGTAAATGATTTATCCAAGACTTCTAAAACCGATTTTGCGGTACAGAAGCCAGTTTGCTACTCATTTCAGTTCAAAGGGTCTTTATTGACATGGGAAACGTATGTTAATATTGCCAAAGCAATGCAGATGATATACAAAAGTGAAATAAACAATGCAAATTAACAGTAAACATTTTAACATGTAGAAGTTTCAAAAGAATAAAGACATTACAAATGTCATATTATGTCTACTATATACAGTGTTGTAACGATGTACAAATGGTTAACTCTCTCAACAGGAATGGTCAGTGTAAACTAGATGCGGGGAAACGGGAAGACTAATGAACCAGTCACTTCTGGTGGCTCCTAACAACCATTCTTTAACACCTATGTTGAGTATATCTATCATGTTGTTTTCTGGTAGGCTGTTTACTAGGCTACACTGTCACATCTCATTTCATCTTGAGTCAACAATAACTTCCAAAGTAAACTTTTGTTGTTGTTGTCCTGAAATGGTGTAGTTATATACTCAAAAAAGTCAATTAGCAAACAAGATTTATATAACTACCTCTGTTATCCAGCTGCCTCGTAGTATTCATCTATGACATGTTAACTGTTGATACTATGGTCATTGTGACTACAATGTTGAGGTTAACTAAGAAGGTTCTATTGAGACGGCCATGCTTCCGTTGCAAGCAACAGACAGTCTTGCAAAATGGTTTCAAATTTCTTGGCGCAGTTTTTAGGTGCTTGAGACCACGTAACTGGATTCCAGTGAGCCAACCTCGAATTCGATCGCAATCGAGCGATATTAATCTCTTAAGAGAGTGTGTGTGTGTGTGTGTGTGTGTGTGTGTGTGTGTGTGATTGCATGTGGGCACCAATCAGGGAGGGAAAAAAATCTCACTTTGAAAATCAGACCAAAAAATACATAATCTTGTTTTGTGATTGCCAATATCAACATATGTGCATGCATATCAATTATGTCTTCTCTATTAGTCTCTTTAAATGGAGAAAATGAGATTTTAAAAAACAAATTCATCTTTTTAATTTCCTGGAAGATGAAAATGAGATTCTGTGGTGGATGAATCACAAACGGCCGTGATTGGGAGTCCCCACAGGGCAGCTCATAATTGGCCCAGCGTCTTCCTGGTTTGGCCGGGGTAGGGCCGTCATGATACATAATCATTTGTTCTTAACTGACTCGCCTAGTTAAAGGTTAAATAAGAAAATACATTTATATTGAGCTGTTTTCAGAGATTCACATCTCAGCGACTAGAGAACTAACAATTCTTCCACAACAGGGACACTGATCGAGGGCTTTTTGTGTTGCTGGGGTGACTGGCCAGTCAACTATATTCTCTCTCCCTGTCGCGCTCGCAACTCTCTCAATTCAATTTCTGACTCTTTTATGGCATGGGGAAACTTACGATTTAAATCAAGTGAAATGGGTCATAAAAAATGAATAGTAAACATTACACTCTCAAAAGTTTCAAATGAATAGAGACATTTCGAATGTCATATTCTGGCTATATGATGTAATGCATGTCTGTTCTACAGAGATCACAATGAGCTGAAGTAATTTTCTATGTAATGTATTACCTGTGGAATCCATGTTGATTGTCTTTCCAGAAGACGTTAAGTCCCTGATTTTTATACCGTATTAACTAAAGCTGCGTGATACTCTTTTGTCAGACGCAGATATTCTGTAATGACAGATTGTGGACCAGTCAGATGCATGTTTTACTCTAGGAAGGGCCAGTCAGATGCATGTTTTACTCTAGGAAGGGCCAGTCAGATGCATGTTTTACTCTAGGAAGGGCCAGTCAGATGCATGTTTTACTCTAGAAAGGGCCAGTCCGATGCATGTTTTACTCTAGAAAGGGCCAGTCAGATGCATGTTTTACTCTAGAAAGGGCCAGTCAGATGCATGTTTTACTCTACAAAGGGCCAGTCAGATGCATGTTTTACTCTAGGAAGGGCCAGTCAGATGCATGTTTTACTCTAGGAAGGGCCAGTCAGATGCATGTTTTACTCTACAAAGGGCCAGTCTGATGCATGTTTTACTCTAGAAAGGGCCAGTCAGATGCATGTTTTACTCTAGGAAGGGCCAGTCAGATGCATGTTTTACTCTAGGAAGGGCCAGTCGGATGCATGTTTTACTCTAGGAAGGGCCAGTCGGATGCATGTTTTACTCTAGGAAGGGCCAGTCAGATGCATGTTTTACTCTAGGAAGGGCCAGTCAGATGCATGTTTTACTCTAGGAAGGGCCAGTCAGATGCATGTTTTACTCTAGGAAGGGCCAGTCAGATGCATGTTTTACTCTAGGAAGGGCCAGTCAGATGCATGTTTTACTCTAGGAAGGGCCAGTCTAATGCATGTTTTACTCTAGGAAGGGCCAGTCAGATGCATGTTTTACTCTAGGAAGGGCCAGTCAGATGCATGTTTTACTCTAGGAAGGGCCAGTCAGATGCATGTTTTACTCTAGGAAGGGCCAGTCTGATGCATGTTTTACTCTAGAAAGGGCCAGTCCGATGCATGTTTTACTCTAGGAAGGGCCAGTCAGATGCATGTTTTACTCTAGAAAGGGCCAGTCAGATGCATGTTTTACTCTAGAAAGGGCCAGTCAGATGCATGTTTTACTCTACAAAGGGCCAGTCAGATGCATGTTTTACTCTACAAAGGGCCAGTCAGATGCATGTTTTACTCTAGAAAGGGCCAGTCAGATGCATGTTTTACTCTACAAAGGGCCAGTCAGATGCATGTTTTACTCTAGGAAGGGCCAGTCAGATGCATGTTTTACTCTAGAAAGGGCCAGTCCGATACATGTTTTACTCTAGAAAGGGCCAGTCCGATGCATGTTTTACTCTACAAAGGGCCAGTCAGATGCATGTTTTACTCTAGGAAGGGCCAGTCAGATGCATGTTTTACTCTAGAAAGGGCCAGTCAGATGCATGTTTTACTTTAGAAAGGGCCAGTCAGATGCATGTTTTACTCTAGAAAGGGCCAGTCCGATGCATGTTTTACTCTAGAAAGGGCCAGTCCGATGCATGTTTTACTCTAGGAAGGGCCAGTCAGATGCATGTTTTACTCTAGGAAGGGCCAGTCAGATGCATGTTTTACTCTAGGAAGGGCCAGTCTGATGCATGTTTTACTCTAGAAAGGGCCAGTCCGATGCATGTTTTACTCTAGGAAGGGCCAGTCAGATGCATGTTTTACTCTAGAAAGGGCCAGTCAGATGCATGTTTTACTCTAGAAAGGGCCAGTCAGATGCATGTTTTACTCTACAAAGGGCCAGTCAGATGCATGTTTTACTCTACAAAGGGCCAGTCAGATGCATGTTTTACTCTAGAAAGGGCCAGTCAGATGCATGTTTTACTCTACAAAGGGCCAGTCAGATGCATGTTTTACTCTAGAAAGGGCCAGTCAGATGCATGTTTTACTCTAGAAAGAGCCAGTCCGATACATGTTTTACTCTAGAAAGGGCCAGTCAGATGCATGTTTTACTCTACAAAGGGCCAGTCAGATGCATGTTTTACTCTAGGAAGGGCCAGTCAGATGCATGTTTTACTCTAGAAAGGGCCAGTCAGATGCATGTTTTACTTTAGAAAGGGCCAGTCAGATGCATGTTTTACTCTAGAAAGGGCCAGTCAGATGCATGTTTTACTCTAGAAAGGGCCAGTCAGATGCATGTTTTACTCTACAAAGGGCCAGTCAGATGCATGTTTTACTCTACAAAGGGCCAGTCAGATGCATGTTTTACTCTAGAAAGGGCCAGTCAGATGCATGTTTTACTCTACAAAGGGCCAGTCCGATACATGTTTTACTCTAGAAAGGGCCAGTCAGATGCATGTTTTACAAAGCAAAAACAGGTTTTTAGATATTTTTGCAAATGTATTAAATATAATAGACAAGGCTGTAATCGCTGCCAAAGGTGCTTCACAACAAAATACTGAGTAAAAGGGTCTGAATACTTTACTTTTAAATGTGATGTTTCAGTTTTTATTTTATACATTTGCAAACCTTTATAAACCTATTTTTGTTATTATGGGGTATTGTGTGTAGATTGATGAGCGGGAAAAACGATTGAATCAATTTTAGAATAAGGCTGTAACGTAACACAATGTGGAAAAGAGTCTCAAACCGTTGGAGACGGACAGCAGGAAGCCCCTCCCCCTGCTACTCACACCAAGCTCCTCCCCCTGCTGCTCAAACCGTTGGAGACGGACAGCAGGAAGCCCCTCCCCCTGCTACTCACACCAAGCTCCTCCCCCTGCTGCTCAAACCGTTGGAGACGAACAGCACGATGTGTACATAACAATTCAACTGTTCTACCTTGTTATCTAGCAGATAGATCCACGTTGACTCAACTTGAAATGTAAAAGATTAGCTGGCTAATCACTGGCGCCTGGGCTAATCACTGGCGCCTGGGCTAATCACTGGCGCCTGGGCTAATCACTGGCGCCTGGGCTAATCACTGGCGCCTGGGCTAATCACTGGCGCCTGGGCTAATCACTGGCGCCTGGGCTAATCACTGGCGCCTGGGCTAATCACCGGCGCCTGGGCTAATCGCCGGCGCCTGGGCTAATCGCCGGCGCCTGGGCTAATCGCCGGCGCCTGGGCTAATCGCCGGCGCCTGGGCTAATCGCCGGCGCCTGGGCTAATCGCCGGCGCCTGGGCAAATCGCCGGCGCCTGGGCAAATCGCCGGCGCCTGGGCAAATCGCCGGCGCCTGGGCAAATCGCCAGCGCCTGGGCAAATCACCAGCGCGTGGACTTGAGAGGTTGTTGATGAGACCTGTGTTAGTTTTCTATAGCCTAATGCCTGCTACAAGACATTAGTCATTATTAGTGAATGATGATTATGTATGGTTCTGGTTAAATTTGTGACAAAAAAGGGCATTTTCATAGACTTGAAAGACAGTTCAGTGATGATTGGAGAGAGAATTTTTTTTTTTTTAAACAATTTTGATCAAATAAATAAATCATTATTGGGTCTGTGGTTGTGAGAGGCTTATATTTAGCCTAGGTATAATTTCACAAGCCTTGAATTCATAAAAATGATTGCTGACTGTTTGAAATGAAGAGTATTTGACATTTTAATTGTAAACTCTCTTATTTAGAGAACAAACAACGATGGAGATGTGAATGGAGTCCTGATTTTTTAATTGTTTATTTTTTATTTTTTTTTAGGCTATATCGCCCACCCTTAGTAGAAGCCTGAGATGAATGGAGCATTGTTTGTTTGGGGACGTGGCTTTTACTCTAGGAAGGGCCAGTCGGATGCATGTTTTACTCTACAAAGGGCCAGTTTGTTTGTTTGGGGACGTGGCTAATTGTTGCTTATATTTGGAGGACTCCATTTTCCATTACAGGTGTGTGTCCTTGTCTCCTCGTCCATCAGTGTCTGATGCTGGGAGTCGAGCTGGAGGAGCGGACTGAGGCTTCTCTCTCTGATTGAATGTTTTGGGGATTTAAAAAAAAATGTATAGTATTAACTCCCCGAGTCGATGGCCTTGGCATCTGTAGTTCTCCCCATTCCACTTCTCGTTGGGGGAAATGACTGCAGTAGTGAATCCATTCTCATCGAGATTGACAACAGTTGCTTTATTCTGCCTTTTATCCTGCCTCTTCGTATCTTTCTTTGATCAGTTTACGAGACTACTCTCTCTTTCTCTCTCATTTCAGTTCTCCCTCTTTATTTTTACCTCTTTATTTTGTGCTCTATTCTCTCTCTCTCTCTGTCTCTCTGTCTGTCTGTCTCTCTGTCTGTCTCTCTGTCTGTCTCTCTCTCTCTCTCTCTCTCTGATGGGAGGAGTAACGTAGCCATGCATGATGTTATCTGATCCTGTGGTCTCACGACGCCTCGTTCACACGAAGTCATTTTCCACCTTCTGCTCTTGTCATCGTTGCTAACCTTCTGTCATTCTGTTTAAAGGGTGACCTGTTGCCCCTTGGTTCTTCTGGTGTCTTGTCTTTCTCTGTAACAAGCTGTTTTGTTTCTCCTAACATCCGGCAAACTTTATGATGATCCCAACTCTCAAACTCCACTGTGTGAGGAGTCGGCCTCTTCTCTCAGCTCCGCTGTGTGAGGGGTCGGCCTCTTCTCTCAGCTCCGCTGTGTGAGGAGTCGGCCTCTTCTCTCAGCTCCGCTGTGTGAGGAGTCGGCCTCTTCTCTCAGCTCCGCTGTGTGAGGAGTCGGCCTCTTCTCTCAGCTCCGCTGTGTGAGGGGTCGGCCTCTTCTCTCAGCTCCGCTGTGTGAGGGGTCGGCCTCTTCTCTCAGCTCCGCTGTGTGAGGGGTCGGCCTCTTCTCTCAGCTCCGCTGTGTGAGGGGTCGGCCTCTTCTCTCAGCTCCGCTGTGTGAGGGGTCGGCCTCTTCTCTCAGCTCCGCTGTGTGAGGGGTCGGCCTCTTCCCTCAGCTCCGCTGTGTGAGGGGTCGGCCTCTTCCCTCAGCTCCGCTGTGTGAGGAGTCGGCCTCTTCCCTCAGCTCCGCTGTGTGAGGAGTCGGCCTCTTCCCTCAGCTCCGCTGTGTGAGGAGTCGGCCTCTTCCCTCAGCTCCGCTGTGTGAGGAGTCGGCCTCTTCCCTCAGCTCCGCTGTGTGAGGAGTCGGCCTCTTCCCTCAGCTCCGCTGTGTGAGGAGTCGGCCTCTTCCCTCAGCTCCGCTGTGTGAGGAGTCGGCCTCTTCCCTCAGCTCCGCTGTGTGAGGAGTCGGCCTCTTCCCTCAGCTCCGCTGTGTGAGGAGTCGGCCTCTTCCCTCAGCTCCGCTGTGTGAGGAGTCGGCCTCTTCTCTCAGCTCCGCTGTGTGAGGGGTCGGCCTCTTCTCTCAGCTCCGTGGGGTGAGCATTCATTCATTTAGTGCCTCTCCATGCTTCAGGGAGCCAGGGTTAATATAGCACCTCTCCATGCTTCAGAGAGCCAGGGTTAATATAGCACCTCTCCATGCTTCAGAGAGCCAGGGTTAATATAGCACCGCTTCAGAGAGCCAGGTTTAATATAGCACCTCTCCATGCTTCAGAGAGCCAGGGTTAATATAGCACCTCTCCATGCTTCAGAGAGCCAGGGTTAATATAGCACCTCTCCATGCTTCAGAGAGCCAGGGTTAATATAGCACCTCTCCATGCTTCAGAGAGCCAGGGTTAATATAGCACCTCTCCATGCTTCTGAGAGCCAGGGTTAATATAGCACCTCTCCATGCTTCAGAGAGCCAGGGTTAATATAGCACCTCTCCATGCTTCAGAGAGCCAGGGTTAATATAGCACCGCTTCAGAGAGCCAGGGTTAATATAACACCTCTCCATGCTTCAGAGAGCCAGGGTTAATATAGCACCGCTTCAGAGAGCCAGGGTTAATATTGCACCTCTCCATGCTTCAGAGAGCCAGGGTTAATATAGCACCGCTTCAGAGAGCCAGGGTTAATATAGCACCTCTCCATGCTTCAGAGAGCCAGGGTTAATATTTCACCTATAGCACACTCACCATGCTTCTGAGAGCCAGGGTTAATATAGCACCTCTCCATGCTTCAGAGAGCCAGGGTTAATATAGCACCGCTTCAGAGAGCCAGGGTTAATATAGCACCTCTCCATGCTTCAGAGAGCCAGGGTTAATATAGCACCTCTCCATGCTTCAGAGAGCCAGGGTTAATATAGCACCGCTTCAGAGAGCCAGGGTTAATATAGCACCTCTCCATGCTTCAGAGAGCCACTGTTAATATAGCACCTCTCCATGCTTCAGAGAGCCAGGGTTAATATAGCACCTCTCCATGCTTCAGAGAGCCAGGGTTAATATAGCACCTCTCCATGCTTCAGAGAGCCAGGGTTAATATAGCACCTCTCCATGCTTCAGAGAGCCAGGGTTAATATAGCACCGCTTCAGAGAGCCAGGGTTAATATAGCACCGCTTCAGAGAGCCAGGGTTAATATAGCACCGCTTCAGAGAGCCAGGGTTAATATAGCACCTCTCCATGCTTCAGAGAGCCACGGTTAATATAGCACCTCTCCATGCTTCAGAGAGCCAGGGTTAATATAGCACCTCTCTATGCTTCAGAGAGCCAGGGTTAATATAGCACCTCTCCATGCTTCAGAGAGCCAGGGTTAATATAGCACCTCTCCATGCTTCAGAGAGCCAGGGTTAATATAGCACCTCTCCATGCTTCAGAGAGCCAGGGTTAATATAGCACCTCTCCATGCTTCAGAGAGCCAGGGTTAATATAGCACCTCTCCATGCTTCAGAGAGCTAGGGTTAATATAGCACCTCTCCATGCTTCAGAGAGCCAGGGTTAATATAGCACCTCTCCATGCTTCAGAGAGCCAGGGTTACTATAGCACCTCTCCATGCTTCAGAGAGCCAGGGTTAATATAGCACCTCTCCATGCTTCAGAGAGCCAGGGTTACTATAGCACCTCTCCATGCTTCAGAGAGCCAGGGTTAATATAGCACCTCTCCATGCTTCAGAGAGCCAGGGTTAATATAGCACCTCTCCATGCTTCAGAGAGCCAGGGTTAATATAGCACCGCTTCATGCTTCAGAGAGCCTGGGTGCTCAGAGACTTTTCTTCTTCACCTTCTGGCAGCAGTTCTGTGGTGATGAGGTCATTTGGCGCCCACTCCAAACAGTGATTCCTTGGTAGTGTACACTAATGTAAGTGCCCTTAACCCCAGTCCCAGGCTTGGGATACATGCCTTCCCTCCATCTCACCCTGGTTCTTGGCTTGGGGAGGATGGGACCCACCTTGAGGTCTCGGGGCCTCTAATTCGAAACACAAGTTCTGTGGGCAGGATGAGGTCGGTTCAAATGAAAACATTGCTTTAAGTTTCACTGCCGGTTGTATTAGGATCGGGTACATCTGCATCAGCCTGGATTCAATCATGGACTCATCAACCATATCCAAGCTGAAAGTACTTCAACACAGTCATCCAGCCAGCCAGTCATCCAGTCATCCAGCCAGCCAGTCATCCAGCCAGCCAGTCATCCATTCATCCAGCCAGCCAGTCATCCATACAGTCATTCATCCATACAGTCATTCATCCATACAGTCATTCATCCATACAGTCATTCATCCATACAGTCATTCATCCATACAGTCATTCATCCATACAGTCATTCATCCAGCCAGCCAGTCATTCATCCAGCCAGCCAGTCATCCATTCATCCAGTCATCCATTCATCCAGTCATCCATTCATCCAGTCATCCATTCAGCCAGCCAGTCATTCATCCAGCCAGCCAGTCATCCATTCATCCAGTCATCCATTCATCCATTCAGCCAGCCAGTCATTCATACATACAGTCATTCATCCATACAGTCATCCATTCATCCATACAGTCATTCATCCATCCAGTCATTCATTCATCCATTCAGCCAGCCAGTCATTCATCCATACAGTCATTCATCCATACAGTCATTCATTCATACAGTCATTCATTCATACAGTCATTCATTCATACAGTCATTCATTCATACAGTCATTCATTCATACAGTCATTCATCCATACAGTCATTCATCCATTCATCCAGCCAGTCATTCATCCAGCCAGTCATTCATCCATACAGTCATTCATCCATACAGTCATTCATCCATCCAGCCAGCCAGTCATCCATTCATCCAGCCAGTCATTCATCCATACAGTCATTCATCCATACAGTCATTCATCCATACAGTCATTCATCCATCCAGCCAGCCAGTCATCCATACAGTCATTCATCCATACAGTCATTCATCCATACAGTAATTCATCCGGCCAGCCAGTCATCCAGTCATCCAGCCAGTCAGTCATCTCATTACTCTGCTGTTTTCTGTGTAAGGTCTCTTACAGGGCTTGTTTCAGACTTCCTCTCCTTAGCAGGCCCTGTGCGGTCAGAGGTAGGGTTGTGTCGTATCCAGAGTGTCATGCCTTCATACTGTTCCTGTACCATACCAGAGTATATGGTATTACTGGCAGTGCACACAAGGGGTGCTATTTCTTTTCAAATGTATTTTAAAAAATATATAACTTTTGCACAAAACAAATGTAGGCAGCAGGGATCTAGTTACAGGAGAGGTTAGATTGTCTCTGCTGTAACCGAGAAGCTTGGTCTTGCTAGCTAGCCAAACCCTACCTAGCCAAACCGTAGCTAGCCACCCAAACCAAACCCTAGCTAGCCAAACCGTAGCTAGCTAGCCAAACCAAACCCTACCTAGCCAAACCGTAGCTAGCTAGCCAAACCCTACCTAGCCAAACCGTAGCTAGCCACCCAAACCAAACCCTAGCTAGCCAAACCGTAGCTAGCTAGCCAAACCAAACCCTACCTAGCCAAACCGTAGCTAGCTAGCCAAACCAAACCCTACCTAGCCAAACCGTAGCTAGCTAGCCAAACCCTACCTAGCCAAACCGTAGCTAGCCACCCAAACCAAACCCTAGCTAGCCAAACCCTAGCTAGCCAAACCAAACCGTAGCTAGCTAGCCAAACCAAACTCTAGCTAGCCAAACCGTAGCTAGCTAGCCAAACCCTAGCTAGCCAAACCGTAGCTAGCTAGCCAAACCAAACCCTAGCTAGCCAAACCAAACCCTAGCTAGCTAGCCAAACCAAACCGTAGCTAGCCAAACCAAACCGTAACTATCCAAACCAAATCGTAGCTAGCTAGCCAAACCAAATCGTAGCTAGAGCCCTGAGCTGGAAATAATATGTGTAGCACCGAGCTTTAGTTCACCCCAAACCCCCAAAAATGATGAAAAATGACGTTATTTCAAAATACTCCGGTATACAGTAGGCTTTTTATGGTTTACTGGCCATGCCTAGTCAGAGGTGGCTTTGAAGCATCTCTCTCCTCCAACAGCCAGAGGTTAGCCCTGGTCTCTGTCTGGTTAGCCCTGGTCTCTGTCTGGTTAGCCCTGGTCTCTGTCTGGTTAGCCCTGGTCTCTGTCTGGTTAGCCCTGGTCTCTGTCTGGTTAGCCCTGGTTAGCCCTGGTTAGCCCTGGTCTCTGTCTGGTTAGCCCTGGTTAGCCCTGGTCTCTGTCTGGTTAGCCCTGGTTTAAGCTTGGGTGCTATCCAGATGTTCATGTCGTCATGCAATCCTTTTCTCATGCTGAGATTTCCAGTATTACTGGCTTAATACACGAGGTGGCAGAAAGCCCATTGGGTTTCTATTACCAGAATGCTAACACAATGAGCACAATTAACAGCAGACATCTCTGACTGATGTGTAGCTAATTTTCTCTGGTACTTTTCTCTGAGTAGCCAGCCTGCTTTTCTCTGAGTAGCCAGCCTGCTTTTCTCTGAGTAGCCAGCCTGCTTTTCTCTGAGTAGCCAGCCTGCTTTTCTCTGAGTAGCCAGCCTGCTTTTCTCTGAGTAGCCAGCCTGCTTTTCTCTGGGTAGCCAGCCTGCTTTTCTCGGGTAAAAGGCAAGATGAACTTCAAGCAAAACATTAGAAATGATGTCTGTGCGTCACTGTAGCAAACAACACCTTGCTTTTTCACTGAGCGCATTTTATTTGAGTAGTTAATTAAGAGACCAACAGTGTTGCACTTCTGTCATCTGATGAAATGAAGCTATTTCCTGCCGAATGTGTCACACTAATGTATTTTCTGTAAAGGAAAATTGTAATTGCTTTCTCCTGTTGTACTATTCACAACAAACACAGTGACGGGCTCAACTGTTCTGGGGAACTACTCTGATACCCCCTCCTGATGTGGGTCTGAACTCTGATACCCCCTCCTGATGTGGGTCTGAACTCTGATACCCCCTCCTGATGTGGGTCTGAACTCTGATACCCCTCCTGATGTGGGTCTGAACTCTGATACCCCCTCCTGATGTGGGTCTGAACTCTGATACCCCCTCCTGATGTGGGTCTGAACTCTGATACCCCCTCCTGATGTGGGTCTGAACTCTGATACCCCCTCCTGATGTGGGTCTGAACTCTGATACCCCCTCCTGATGTGGGTCTGAACTCTGATACCCCCTCCTGATGTGGGTCTGAACTCTGATACCCCCCTCCTGATGTGGGTCTGAACTCTGATACCCCCTCCTGATGTGGGTCTGAACTCTGATATCCCCCTCCTGATGTGGGCCTGAACTCTGATATCCCCCTCCTGATGTGGGCCTGAACTCTGATACCCCCTCCTGATGTGGGCCTGAACTCTGATACCCCCTCCTGATGTGGGCCTGAACTCTGATACCCCCTCCTGATGTGGGCCTGAACTCTGATACCCCCTCCTGATGTGGGTCTGAACTCTGATACCCCCTCCTGATGTGGGCCTGAACTCTGATACCCCCTCCTGATGTGGGCCTGAACTCTGATACCCCCTCCTGATGTGGGTCTGAACTCTGATACCCCCTCCTGATGTGGGTCTGAACTCTGATATCCCCCTCCTGATGTGGGTCTGAACTCTGATATCCCCCCTCCTGATGTGGGTCTGAACTCTGATATCCCCCTCCTGATGTGGGTCTGAACTCTGATACCCCCTCCTGATGTGGGTCTGAACTCTGATACCCCCTCCTGATGTGGGTCTGAACTCTGATATCCCCCTCCTGATGTGGGTCTGAACTCTGATATCCCCCTCCTGATGTGGGCCTGAACTCTGATATCCCCCTCCTGATGTGGGCCTGAACTCTGATACCCCCTCCTGATGTGGGCCTGAACTCTGATACCCCCTCCTGATGTGGGCCTGAACTCTGATATCCCCCCCTGATGTGGGTCTGAACTCTGATACCCCTCCTGATGTGGGTCTGAACTCTGATATCCCCCCTGATGTGGGCCTGAACTCTGATACCCCCTGATGTGGGCCTGAACTCTGATACCCCCTCCTGATGTGGGTCTGAACTCTGATATCCCCCCCCTGATGTGGGCCTGAACTCCCCCCTGATACCCCCCTGATGTGGGCCTGAACTCTGATACCCCCCCTGATGTGGGCCTGAACTCTGATACCCCCTCCCTGATGTGGGCCTGAACTCTGATACCCCTCCCTGATGTGGGCCTGAACTCTGATACCCCCTCCCTGATGTGGGCCTGAACTCTGATACCCCCTCCCTGATGTGGGCCTGCACTCTGATACCCCTCCCTGATGTGGGCCTGCACTCTGATACCCCCCTGATGTGGGCCTGCTGATGATGTGGGCCTGAACTCTGATAACCCCCTCCTGATGTGGGCCTGAACTCTGATACCCCCTCCCTGATGTGGGCCTGAACTCTGATACCCCCTCCCTGATGTGGGCCTGAACTCTGATACCCCCTCCCTGATGTGGGCCTGAACTCTGATACCCCCTCCCTGATGTGGGCCTGAACTCTGATACCCCTCCCTGATGTGGGCCTGAACTCTGATACCCCCTCCCTGATGTGGGCCTGAACTCTGATACCCCCTCCCTGATGTGGGCCTGAACTCTGATACCCCCTCCCTGATGTGGGCCTGAACTCTGATACCCCCTCCCTGATGTGGGCCTGAACTCTGATACCCCCTCCTGATGTGGGCCTGAACTCTGATACCCCCTCCTGATGTGGGCCTGAACTCTGATACCCCCTCCCTGATGTGGGCCTGAACTCTGATACCCCCCCTCCCTGATGTGGGCCTGAACTCTGATACCCCCTCCTGATGTGGGCCTGAACTCTGATACCCCCCCCTCCCTGATGTGGGCCTGCACTCTGATACCCCCTCCCTGATGTGGGCCTGAACTCTGATACCCCCTCCCTGATGTGGGCCTGAACTCTGATACCCCCTCCTGATGTGGGCCTGAACTCTGATACCCCCCCTGATGTGGGCCTGAACTCTGATACCCCCTCCCTGATGTGGGCCTGAACTCTGATACCCCCTCCCTGATGTGGGCCTGAACTCTGATACCCCCCCCCTGATGTGGGCCTGAACTCTGATACCCCCTCCCTGATGTGGGCCTGAACTCTGATACCCCCTCCCTGATGTGGGCCTGAACTCTGATACCCCCTCCCTGATGTGGGCCTGAACTCTGATACCCCCTCCCTGATGTGGGCCTGAACTCTGATACCCCCTCCCTGATGTGGGCCTGAACTCTGATACCCCCTCCTGATGTGGGCCTGAACTCTGATACCCCTCCTGATGTGGGCCTGAACTCTGATACCCCCTCCTGATGTGGGCCTGAACTCTGATATCCCCCTCCTGATGTGGGCCTGAACTCTGATACCCCCTCCTGATGTGGGCCTGAACTCTGATACCCCCTCCCTGATGTGGGCCTGAACTCTGATACCCCCTCCTGATGTGGGCCTGAACTCTGATACCCCCCCTGATGTGGGCCTGAACTCTGATGATGGGGCCTGAACTCTGATACCCCCTCCTGATGTGGGCCTGAACTCTGATACCCCCTCCCTGATGTGGGCCTGAACTCTGATACCCCCTCCCTGATGTGGGCCTGAACTCTGATACCCCCTCCCTGATGTGGGCCTGAACTCTGATATCCCCCTCCCTGATGTGGGCCTGAACTCTGATACCCCCTCCCTGATGTGGGCCTGAACTCTGATACCCCCCCCCCCCCTGATGTGGGCCTGAACTCTGATTACCCCCCCCCCCCTGATGTGGGCCTGAACTCTGATACCCCCTCCCTCCTGAGCTCCGTGCCACACGGTAAATGTTACTTGAATAGAGATCATATCATGCAGGAGATGTTTAACCGCCTCCACCGCAGCCGGCGTCTCCACTCACACTCTCTGTTGTAGGAAGCAGCCAGGCAGCCGTCCCTTTTGAGGCTTCTTATCGACGTCAGTTTTTACCTCTTGTGTTCGTGCGCTATCTCTCTCTTGCTCTCGTTCCCTTTCTCGTTCCCTTTCTCTCTCCCAATCTACTTACCCTCTCTCTTACAATCTCCCCCGTCCCTGTGTCTGTTGAATACGAATGCAAAGTTTCGATATGAGGCTTTTTTATTTTTTTTAAATTTAATAAAATGTTCAGACAGTATTAAATCGCTGGTGTTGTCCTGCTCCCCCCTGTTCATTTTTAGGCAGAGGGGGGGTGTAATATGGAAATACTCAATAGTGAATAGCTGAATAGTTTATTGTTCTGTGTAGCGTGCTTAAGGCAATGGTTCCACGTGATCTCATGTGCACCTTGGAATGGATATAGATTCGGCCAATTAGTTTGCTCAATGAAATGTCATTTAGAATAGAACTGGCAAAATGAGCTGGAGTCTTTTTTTTTTTTTCTCTCTGTGTTGAGAGAACCAGATTTATTTTACGTGAAGCCAAGGAAAATGCAAAGGGGCGCTGCTGGATGGGTGCATTTCTCAAATCACTAATTCTAATGTCTTTTTTAGCTAGTCTGGTGGAATGAGGGTTGAGGAGGAGTGCTGCAGGGTGACTGTCTCAGCTTGGCTCCTTTTACGTAGCATTACAGGAAACAGGGTGACTGTCTCAGCTTGGCTCCTTTTACGTAGCATTACAGGAAACAGGGTGACTGTCTCAGCTTGGCTCCTTTTACGTAGCATTACAGGAAACAGGGTGACTGTCTCAGCTTGGCTCCTTTTACGTAGCATTACAGGAAACAGGGTGACTGTCTCAGCTTGGCTCCTTTACGTAGCATTACAGGAAACAGGGTGACTGTCTCAGCTTGGCTCCTTTACGTAGCATTACAGGAAAGTAATGTGGACTGGACTTGCTGCAGTAAGCAGACAGGTGTGGCGTCCTGTGTGTCTGCTCTCTTCGCTGCTCCCAGTCCCGTGTCACTTCCTGTCTCTTGCCATGTCGACGAGCGCCGTACGGAGGTCATCGACACGCATTAATCACACTAGCTGCTAGCTCCTCTCCTGCTCGTTAGCTGTTCCCTCTCAAGTTAGCAGCGGCCCTAATAGCCATGTCTTAATGAGCTCTAATTGAGAATGGGCAATTTTCATGGTCAAAGCCATTGTGAATTTAACAAAGCCACTTCATCAGTCTTCTCGTATTGCTAATGAACAGATCGGGAGCTACTGCTCTGCTGCCTCGCGTCTCTATCAGCGACCCAGATCGGGAGCTGCTGCCTCGTGTCTCTATCAGCGACCCAGATCGGGAGCTACTGCCTCGTGTCTCTATCAGCGACCCAGATCGGGAGCTACTGCCTCGTGTCTCTATCAGCGACCTGCTCTGCTGTCTCGTGTCTCTAGATCGGGAGCTGCTGCCTCGTGTCTCTATCAGCAACCCAGATCGGGAGCTACTGCTCTGCTGTCTCGTGTCTCTATCAGCGACCCAGATCGGGAGCTACTGCCTCGTGTCTCTATCAGCGACCCAGATCGGGAGCTACTGCCTCGTGTCTCTATCAGCGACCCAGATCGGGAGCTACTGCCTCGTGTCTCTATCAGCGACCCAGATCGGGAGCTACTGCCTCGTGTCTCTATCAGCGACCCAGATCGGGAGCTACTGCCTCGTGTCTCTATCAGCGACCCAGATCGGGAGCTACTGCCTCGTGTCTCTATCAGCGACCCAGATCGGGAGCTGCTGGCCTGTCTCTATCAGCGACCCAGATCGGGAGCTACTGCCTCGTGTCTCTATCAGCGACCCAGATCGGGAGCTACTGCCTCGTGTCTCTATCAGCGACCCAGATCGGGAGCTACTGCCTCGTGTCTCTATCAGCGACCCAGATCGGGAGCTACTGCCTCGTGTCTCTATCAGCGACCCAGATCGGGAGCTACTGCCTCGTGTCTCTATCAGCGACCCAGATCGGGAGCTACTGCCTCGTGTCTCTATCAGCGACCCAGATCGGGAGCTACTGCCTCGTGTCTCTATCAGCGACCCAGATCGGGAGCTGCTGCCTCGTGTCTCTATCAGCGACCCAGGCTGACGGTCTGTGCAGAGAATATGTTAGGGGGCTTGTAATGTGAGGTTATTGCTATGTCAAGCCTCGGCTTCTCTCTCCCTTCCTGGTGTTTAGTTCTTATCAAGCCGCGTGGCTTTTAATCTCCAACTCCCTACAAGAACCTGGCTAACGGCTCCCCGGGTGAACCTGGCTAACGGCTCCCCGGGTGAACCTGGCTAACGGCTCCCCGGGTGAACCTGGCTAACGGCTCCCCGGGTGAACCTGGCTAACGGCTGAACCCTAACGGCTCCCCGGGTGAACCTGGCTAACGGCTCCCCGGGTGAACCTGGCTAACGGCTCCCCGGGTGAACCTGGCTAACGGCTCCCCGGGTGAACCTTACAGATACATCAACATTACCCCTCAGGACCAAACCATCTTTCAGTCTCTCCCTGTCTGGTTATCTCTCTCTCTCTCACTCTCTCTAGGTCTCTGTTCTGCTGTTACTGTAGCGACACCAGGCTCTTTTATACCGTCTACTTCAAAGCTAGATTAAAACCATCCAGGGCAACTCTGCTGATCAAAGGTTAAACTCCTAAGGTTATCTTCTGTGATGCACACAGGCTCCTGCTCCATTTGAAAGGGAGAACCAATATATTTGCTAGTGGTTAGCCCACACGCTAGTGGTTAGCCCACGGGGGAAGGGCTTGGTGGGAGGGGCTTGGTGTGTGGGGGGGAGGGGCTTGGTGTGGGGGGGGGGCTTGGTGGGGGGGAGGGGCTTGGTGAGAGGGGAAGGGGCTCGGCGTGAGCGGCGTGGGGGAGGGGCTCGGCGTGAGCGGCGTGGGGGAGGGGCTCGGCGTGTGTATAAATCAAAGGTGGACACCGCACAGAAGAAGATGAGACCAAATAGACGAGAGAAAGTGGACATAAACGCTCAGAAAAACAAACAAAAAACTAAACTTTATTCTTGCCATACAGGCATTTGATATAATAATTTGATATATCGCCCAGCCCATGTGGAACATCTCCTCAACATTCCATCAGAAACTGGCTTCTGCTTTTCCACTCTTTTAAAATAATGTTTTATTGGAGGTTGTAAGAAGGTACAATATATCCCAGCGATAGGAGAGGGGCTGTGGGCAGTCTCTGTCCAGAAGGAGAGGGGCTGTGGGCTCTCTACAGAAGGAGAGGGGCTGTGGGCCAGAAGGAGAGGGGCTGTGGGCCGTCTCTGAAGGAGAGGGGCTGTGGGCCGTCCACAGAAGGAGAGGGGCTGTGGGCCGTCTCTACAGAAGGAGAGGGGCTGTGGGCCACAGAAGGAGAGGGGCTGTGGGCCGTCTCTACAGAAGGAGAGGGGCTGTGGGCCGTCTCTACAGAAGGAGAGGGGCTGTGGGCCGTCTCAGGAGAGGGGCTGGGGCCGTCTCTACAGAAGGAGAGGGGCTGTGGGCAGTCTCTGTCCAGAAGGAGAGGGGCTGTGGGCCGTCTCTGTCCAGAAGGAGAGGGGCTGTGGGCCGTCTCTGTCCAGAAGGAGAGGGGCTGTGGGCCGTCTCTGTCCAGAAGGAGAGGGGCTGTGGGCCGTCTCGTTTCGGTATAGAAGGAAGCCCAGAGATGAGGTTATCATGAATCAAAAGAGACTTGGTGCAACTGTTGTGAAATGTATCCCTTTTGTATTTCGCTGGCATCTTGTGTAATGTTCTCCTCTCTCTCTTTGTCTCTCTCTGCTTGGTTGCAGGCTCACCGGTCGAGGCTCAAGGTTCAACAGACACAGACGGGGAGAACATGACTCACAGACCTGTGCCAGATCTTGGCATGGGGCCACTGTGCCAGCCTCACCCCTACCAGGCCCTCTGATGCCCCAGTGAAACATGACCGAGAGGCTGTGAGGCTAGGATAGCCACCCTGTCCCCCCGTCCCGACAATACTCTCAACAGTTACCCCTAAACTCTCCATCCTGCCCCACCATGCTGCGTTTCCTGCCTCTGAAGCTGGGTCGTCTCTACCGTTGTCTAAAGCTTCTGCTGGTGGTGGGTCTGTTTGTTATCCTCCTGATGAACACCCACAACCTGTTCGTCTCCTTCCAGAAGAACGAGCTGACGGACCGCCGCTTCATCAACCTCAACAAGTGCCCCGCCTGCTTCGGCACCAGCTGGTGCAGGAAGTTCATGAACGGCCAGGTGTCCTTTGAGACCTGGGGACGCCTGCGCTTCCTGGATGTCTTCAACGTCAAGAACGTGTACTTCGCCCAGTACGGAGAGCCGCGCGAGGGGACGAGGCGCGTGGTGCTCAAACGCCTGGGGTCCAATCAGGAGCTGGCGGACATCGACCAGAAGATCTGTAAGAGAGCTACTGGCCGTCCGCGCTGCGACCTCATCCAGGCCATATACAAGACTGAGTTCGCCAGGCTGAACGGGGACGTGAGGCTGCTGACCCCTGAGGTGGTAGAGGGCTGGTCTGACCTGGTGCACTGCCCCTCCCAGAGGCTGCTGGACAGGGTGGTGCGACGTTATGCCGAAACCAAAGACTCTGGCAGCTTCCTGCTGAAGAACCTGAAGGACACCGAGAGGATGCAGTTACTGATGACCCTGGCCTTCAACCCTGAGCCCCTCCTACTACAGGTAGGAACTTTTTAATACCCTGTTCTCTTCTCGTGTTTCCTCTGTGTTACTGTATTTAAAAGGTAAAGGTGTCTTCGTTGTTTCCTATTGGTTATTACCTTCTGATTGAGATGCAGTGTCAAGACTGCTGACATGTTTTAGAGTAGCCAGGTGCCAGTTAAACTGTTAGGTCTTTTCCCAGAGCTCTACAGTGTGAGAATTTCACCAGAATGTTCAGCTTAAAAATGTACATGTATGAACTCGGCTTGGGCAGTATACCGTACACTGGGGTATTGTATGAACTAGGCTTGGGCAGTATACCGTATACTGGGGTATTGTATGAACTAGGCTTGGGCAGTATACCGTATACTGGGGTATTGTATGAACTCGGCTTGGGCAGTATACCGTACACTGGGGTATTGTATGAACTAGGCTTGGGCAGTATACCGTATACTGGGGTATTGTATGAACTAGGCTTGGGCAGTATACCGTACACTGGGGTATTGTAT
Source organism: Oncorhynchus keta (assembly GCF_023373465.1). NCBI lineage: Eukaryota > Metazoa > Chordata > Actinopteri > Salmoniformes > Salmonidae > Oncorhynchus > Oncorhynchus keta. The sequence continues at coordinate 80,696,849 of NC_068448.1, forward strand.
GAACTAGGCTTGGGCAGTATACCGTATACTGGGGTATTGTATGAACTAGGCTTGGGCAGTATACCGTATACTGGGGTATTGTATGAACTAGGCTTGGGCAGTATACCGTATACTGGGGTATTGTATGAACTCGGCTTGGGCAGTATACCGTATACTGGGGTATTGTATGAACTCGGCTTGGGCAGTATACCGTATACTGGGGTATTGTATGAACTCGGCTTGGGCAGTATACCGTACACTGGGGTATTGTATGAACTAGGCTTGGGCAGTATACCGTATACTGGGGTATTGTATGAACTAGGCTTGGGCAGTATACCGTATACTGGGGTATTGTATGAACTCGGCTTGGGCAGTATACCGTATACTGGGGTATTGTATGAACTAGGCTTGGGCAGTATACCGTATACTGGGGTATTGTATGAACTCGGCTTGGGCAGTATACCGTATACTGGGGTATTGTATGAACTCGGCTTGGGCAGTATACCGTACACTGGGGTATTGTATGAACTAGGCTTGGGCAGTATACCGTATACTGGGGTATTGTATGAACTAGGCTTGGGCAGTATACCGTATACTGGGGTATTGTATGAACTAGGCTTGGGCAGTATACCGTATACTGGGGTATTGTATGAACTAGGCTTGGGCAGTATACCGTATACTGGGGTATTGTATGAACTAGGCTTGGGCAGTATACCGTATACTGGGGTATTGTATGAACTAGGCTTGGGCAGTATACCGTATAATGGGGTATTGTATGAACTAGGCTTGGGCAGTATACCGTACACTGGGGTATTGTATTAACTAGGCTTGGGCAGTATACCGTATACTGGAGTATTGTATGAACTAGGCTTGGGCAGTATACCGTATACTGGGGTATTGTATGAACTAGGCTTGGGCAGTATAACGTACACTGGGGTATTTAGAAAACGCCACGGGATGGTTTTTCAATACCGTTGAAACTATTTATTTTGAAGTTTCTTTATTTCTATACAGAACCAGTCAAAGTTTGGACACCTACTCATTCAAGGGTTTTTATTTATTTTGACTATTTTCTTATTTCTCTCAAATGTTGTGTAGAAATGTGTTTATATCCCTGTTAGAGCATTTCTCCTTTGCCAAGATAATCCATCCACCTGACACGTGTGGCAAATCAAGAAGTAGGTTAAACAGCATGATCATTACAAAGGTGCACCTTGTGCTGGGGACAATAAAAGGCCACTTTAAATTGTGCAGTTTTGTCATACAACATAATACCACAGATGTCTCAAGTTTTGAGGGAGCGTGCAATTTGCATGCTGACTGCAGCAATGTACAACAGAGCTCTTGCCAGAGAATATAATGTTCATTTATCTACCATAAGCCACTACCAAAGTCGTTTTAAAAATATATATAATTTGGCAGTACGTCCAACCGGCCTCACAACCACAGACCACGTTTAACCACTCCAGCCCAGGACCTCCACATCCTTTTTCTTCACCCCTGGAATCGTCTGTAAACTCATTCTGATTGGCTGGGTCTGGCTCCCCAGTGGGTGGGCCTATGCCCTCCCAGGCCCAGCCATTGCTGCGCCCCTGTCCAGTCATGTATTTATTTATTAGACTGTCAGAATGGTGACGCATCATTAACTGAAGATGTCAAGTTGGTTTTAAGGCCTACGTTTTATTTTTTCACTAGGAATGACAGTTGTTAATCTACTATTTATCAAGCGTTGGTGCTTATGCTTGGGCACCTTGCAGGTTGATATGCATCTGATGTGTATGCTAAAGGTGAAGCTTATCTCGTGGGTACTGCGGTTCTAGTGTTGAAGGTGCAGGAAACCCTTCTGCCCTGAGGGGGCTCTGCAGGAAACCCTTCTGCCCTGAGGGGGCTCTGCAGGAAACCCTTCTGCCCTGAGGGGGCTCTGCAGGAAACCCTTCTGCCCTGAGGGGGCTCTGCAGGAAACCCTTCTGCCCTGAGGGGGCTCTGCAGGAAACCCTTCTGCCCTGAGGGGGCTCTGCAGGAAACCCTTCTGCCCTGAGGGGGCTCTGCAGGAAACCCTTCTGCCCTGAGGGGGCTCTGCAGGAAACCCTTCTGCCCTGAGGGGGCTCTGCAGGAAACCCTTCTGCCCTGAGGGGGCTCTGCAGGAAACCCTTCTGCCCTGAGGGGGCTCTGCAGGAAACCCTTCTGCCCCGAGGGGGCTCTGCAGGAAACCCTTCTGCCCCGAGGGGGCTCTGCAGGAAACCCTTCTGCCCCGAGGGGGCTCTGCAGGAAACCCTTCTGCCCCGAGGGGGCTCTGCAGGAAACCCTTCTGCCCCGAGGGGGCTCTGCAGGAAACCCTTCTGCCCCGAGGGGGCTCTGCAGGAAACCCTTCTGCCCCGAGGGGGCTCTGCAGGAAACCCTTCTGCCCCGAGGGGGCTCTGCAGGAAACCCTTCTGCCCCGAGGGGGCTCTGCAGGAAACCCTTCTGCCCCGAGGGGGCTCTGCAAGAAACCCTTCTGCCCCGAGGGGGCTCTGCAGGAAACCCTTCTGCCCCGAGGGGCTCTGCAGGAAACCCTTCTGCCCCGAGGGGGCTCTGCAGGAAACCCTTCTGCCCCGAGGGGCTCTGCAGGAAACCCTTCTGCCCCGAGGGGGCTCTGCAGGAAACCCTTCTGCCCCGAGGGGGCTCTGCAGGAAACCCTTCTGCCCCGAGGGGGCTCTGCAGGAAACCCTTCTGCCCCGAGGGGGCTGTCAGTCAGGAGAGGAACAGGGCTATATTAGGACCTGATCTAGACTGGTCTAAATGACGGATGACCTAGGGGGGCAACGAGTATGGCTACTACTCCCTCCCTCTCGTTTCACGGCCCTTCCCCCACCCTGCTGCAGCACACAGAGCAGCAGTCTCCCAAGTCAGACAGCAAACAAGTTCCCACATTTTTAAAATAAATAAAATAAAAAATAAACATGTATTTTCAACTATCTGGATATCTGGAGAAAAAAAATGTCATGATTATTATTTGAAGTAAACAGGGACATAGTGTACAGTGCCAAACCTTCTGTAAATTACAGGGGAAGTATCTTACTTCCTCTGCCAGAGATCGTTAGCCTTAGCCACTTAGCATCAATCAGACCCACCTCATAACCAACCTGCAGCTTGTTCATCTAAATGCGTCCTCCTCAACCAATATGAGGAAGTGTTACGGAGTGCTGTGGTGGAGCCTTCCTCTGAAGGTCAGGGATTTGCCTAGTTAGACCTACTGAGTTACTGCATATTTACAGTAAATGGAGGGCAGCTTTGAATTATTCAAAGTGGGATGGTGTGTGTGAGTAAAACTGAGGCCAATCCATAGACTATTTCTGGGGCTTCCCTTTCAACAGTATACAGTAGCACAGTGTTAACGCGGGTCCTGGGTACCCACACGGTTATCCATTTAGTTTCTGCCTGAACACGACACCTGATTCCATCCATCAACTCATCAAACATTTTGATTTGTGAGGAGAGAAAAACCTCAAATCTGCACCTATTTGGGTTCCCAGGACCTGGATTGGAAAACACTGCAGGACCACTTCTCTCTGACTGACCGGTGGTTAGCTGGAGGCGGGCGTTAGCTGGAGGCGGGCGTTAGCTGGAGGCGGGCGTTAGCTGGAGGCGGGCGTTAGCTGGAGGCGGGCGTTAGCTGGAGGCGGGCGTTAGCTGGAGGCGGGCGTTAGCTGGAGGCGGGGGTTGTTTTCAGCTGGATGCCGTCATTGGCGTCCATAGCTGGTTTTTAGGCGGGCGTCTATCTGAGGCTGGGTTGAATACTTTCTGACCTGGCTAGAGTGCCGTCATTGGCAATGTCCATATTTAAATGTTTTTTATGAGTCCTCTATCTATCTCTGACCTGGGTTCTAGAGTCCTCTATCTGTATCTGACCTGGGTTCTCTATCTGTCTCTGACCTGGGTTCTAGAGTCCTCTATCTGTCTCTGACCTGGGTTCTAGAGTCCTCTATCTGTCTCTGACCTGGGTTCTAGAGTCCTCTATCTGTCTCTGACCTGGGTTCTAGAGTCCTGTATCTAACTCTGACCTGGGTTCTAGAGTCCTCTATCTAACTCTGATCTGGGTTCTAGAGTCCTCTATCTAACTCTGACCTGGGTTCTAGAGTCCTCTATCTAACTCTGACCTGGGTTCTAGAGTCCTCTATCTAACTCTGACCTGGGTTCTAGAGTCCTCTATCTGTCTCTGACCTGGGTTCTAGAGTCCTCTATCTGTCTCTGACCTGGGTTCTAGAGTCCTCTATCTGTCTCTGACCTGGGTTCTAGAGTCCTCTATCTATCTCTGACCTGGGTTCTAGAGTCCTCTATCTGTCTCTGACCTGGGTTCTAGAGTCCTCTATCTAACTCTGATCTGGGTTCTAGAGTCCTCTATCTGTCTCTGCCCTGGGTTCTGTCATCCCTGTACCGTATGGTGTGATGCCCTGTCATCCCTGTACCGTATGGTGTGATGCCCTGTCATCCCTCTATCATCCTGCATGTCCAGATCACGTAATATATATGGCACCTCTCTCCACATCAATTTCCCCTCCCCCCGGTGATTTACAAGCAACTAATCAATTGCAATTTCATTTGGCATTGACCGTATCTCGTGATGGGTTGGGACAATAATGGGCCTAGCCTGTGTAGACTTTCAATATTGTGATGTGACCTCCAATCCCTCACTCAGCCTCACTCAGCCCCCTACACCTCCAGACATCTAGAAGGACAAAGACCAGATCAGTCCTTTAGTTAAGCCAATCTGTCAAATCTGATTAGCCTTGTGTGGTCCGTTTCTCTCTCTCTCTCTCTCTCTCTCTCTCTCTCCCTCCTCTTCATCTATCCGTCTCTCTCTCTATCCCTCTTCATCTATCCGCCTCTCTCTCCCTCCTCTTGTGTCCGCTCTAAAAACCCTTGCGTTGCGGATAATTCCATCAGCGTTTTATGGCCATTATACCTCAGCTCCGAGGCTTGGTGAATCATCTCCTGTCCTCATCTTACAGACACATTTCAACTCTACCATCTTGTGTTTACTGGTGGTCATGAGTAATGGATCAGGGTGGGATCTGTGGGCAGGAGAGGAACCCTGGGGGTCCCTGGGACGGAGACGAGATGAGTGGCTTGTGGGCAGACTGGGTCCAGTATATGTTGGGAAGAGGCACCTCGGGGCTGTTTTTAATGACCTTTGACTGTTCAGAGTTCTTGCGCTGCTCGGAATCATTGAGTCAAAAAGGAGAACATTTTCTGAGAGACTGTGTGGGGGAGGGAGGCAAACAGTTAGCAGCACTAAAACCATCAATATTTAAACTCTGGAATGGGCCTGTTCTGTTTCCAGCTACAGGCTGGAATGGGCCTGTTCTGTTTCCAGCTACAGGCTGGAATGGGCCTGTTCTGTTTCCAGCTACAGGCTGGAATGGGCCTGTTCTGTTTCCAGCTACAGGCTGGAATGGGCCTGTTCTGTTTCCAGCTACAGGCTGGAATGGGCCTGTTCTGTTTCCAGCTACAGGCTGGAATGGGCCTGTTCTGTTTCCAGCTACAGGCTGGAATGGGCCTGTTCTGTTTCCAGCTACAGGCTGGAATGGGCCTGTTCTGTTTCCAGCTACAGGCTGGAATGGGCCTGTTCTGTTTCCAGCTACAGGCTGGAATGGGCCTGTTCTGTTTCCAGCTACAGGCTGGAATGGGCCTGTTCTGTTTCCAGCTACAGGCTGGAATGGGCCTGTTCTGTTTCCAGCTACAGGCTGGAATGGGCCTGTTCTGTTTCCAGCTACAGGCTGGAATGGGCCTGTTCTGTTTCCAGCTACAGGCTGGAATGGGCCTGTTCTGTTTCCAGCTACAGGCTGGAATGGGCCTGTTCTGTTTCCAGCTACAGGCTGGAATGGGCTTTTTTTTTTCCAGCTACAGGCTGGAATGGGCCTGTTCTGTTTCTAGAGGGACAGAAACTTTTTTTTTTTTTTTTTCTCCCACTGACAAAGAACTGAGAGAGACAGAGAGACAGAGAGACAGAGAGACAGAGAGACAGATCTATACTGTTTGAGGATCCCCCATTTTAAAGGGTAGGTACTGGAGGTTGATCGATTAATCGGAATGGCCGATTAATTAGGGATGGTTTTCAAGTTTTCATAACAATCGGAAATCTGTATTTTTGCATGCCGATTAAAAATAAAGTTATAAAAAAAATAGGGTTAATACATACATTTTTTTTAAATGTATTTTTTTATACCTTTTACTTAAATAGGAAAGTCAGTTAAGAACACATTCTTATTTTCAATGATGGCCTAGGAACGGTGGGTTACCTTCCTTGTTCAGGGGCAGAACGACAGATTTTCACCTTGTCATCTCGGGGGATCCAATCTTGCAACTTTTTACAGTTAACTAGTCCAACGCAATAACGACCTGCCTCTCTCTCGTTGCACTCCACAAGGAGACTGTTACGCGAATGCAATCAATCATAATCACTAGTTAACTACACATGGTTGATGATATTACTAGATATTATCTAGCGTGTCCTGCGTTGCATATAATCTGACTGAGCATACAAGTATCTGAGGGGTGGTAGGCAGAAGCAGGCATGTAAACATTCATTCAAACAGCACTCTCGTGCGTTTTGCCAGCAGCTCTTCGTTGTGCGTCAAGCATTGTGCTGTTTATGACTTCACGCCTATCAACTCCCGAGATGAGGCTGGTGTGACCGAAGTGAAATGGCTGGCTAGTTAGCGCGCGCTAACTAGAGGGACGGAAGCTATACTGTTACAATGGCAATTGCTAAAGTGCCTATAAGAACATCCAATAGTCAAAGGTATATGAAATACAAATGGTATAGAGGGAAATAGTCCTATAATAACTACAACCTAAAACTTCTTACCTGGGAATATTGAAGTCTCATGTTAAAAGGAACCACCAGCTTTCATATGTTCTCATGTTCTGAGCAAGGAACTGAAACGTCAGCTTTCTTACATGGCACATATTGCACTTTTACTTTCTTCTCCCAACACTTTGTTTTTGCATTATTTAAACCAAATTGAACATGTTTCATTATTTGAGGATAAATTGATTTTATTGATGTATTATATTAAGTTAATATAAGTGTTAATTCAGTATTGTTGTAATTGTCATTTTTAAAAATATTTATATATTTTTTTTAAATCGGTATCGCCGTTTTGGTCCTCCAATAATCGGTATTAGTATCGGCGTTGAAACATCATAGTCGGTCGACCTCTACCCTAGACCAGGGCTCTCTAACTTTAATCCTGGAGTGCTACCATCCTGTAGGTTTTTGTTCCAACCCTAATCTAGCAAACTGGCCTTACATTAAGAACAATTTACCCCTCGTTTTCAAGCATGTGACTGTGGTAGCTCTTTGAACCGAAGCCTTGTCTGCTCAGTCAAGCCCATCAAACCGAAGCCTTGTCTGCTCAGTCAAGCCCACAATAGGACATGACAGGTCCTGGCGACCCCAGGGGGGGGAGCATGTTTTGGTTTTTGCACTAGAACTACACAGCCAATTTAAATAATCAACTAATCCTCAAGGTTTGATCGTTTGATTCAGCTGTGTACTGTTAAGGCAAAACGTGCTACCCTTTGGGTCCAAAGGACTGAGTTTGGGAAACGTTGCACGAGGGGTTAATAAGTCAGTAACTGAGTGTACAAAACATTAAGAACACTTTTTGTAATATTGAGTTGCAACCCTTTTTGCCCTCAGAACGGCCTCATTTCGTCAGGACTCTACAAGGTGTCAAAAGCACAGGGATGCGGGTCTATGTTGACTCCAATGCTTCCCACTGTTGGCTGGATGTCCTTTGGGTGGTGGACCATTCTAGGGGTTAACATGACAGGCCCCTAGGGGTTAACATGAGAGGCCCCTAGGGGTTAACATGACAGGCCCCTAGGGGTTAACATGATCACTATAGGACCTGGCAGGCCCCTAGGGGTTAACATGACAGGCCCCTAGGGGTTAACATGACAGGCCCCTAGGGGTTAACATGACAGGCCCCTAGGGGTTAACATGACAGGCCCCTAGGGGTTAACATGACAGGCCCCTAGGGGTTAACATGACAGGCCCTAGGGGTTAACATGACAGGCCCCTAGGCGTTAACATGACAGGCCCCTAGGGGTTAACATGGCCACTATAGGACATGACAGGCCCCTAGGGGTTAACATGGTCACTATAGGACCTGACAGGCCCTAGGGGTTAACATGACAGGCCCCTAGGGGTTAACATGGCCACTATAGGACCTGGCAGGCCCTAGGGGTTAACATGACAGGCCCCTAGGGGTTAACATGACAGGCCCCTAGGGGTTAACATGACAGGCCCCTAGGGGTTAACATGACAGGCCCCTAGGGGTTAACATGACAGGCCCCTAGGGGTTAACACGACAGGCCCCTAGGGGTTAACATGACAGGCCCCTAGGGGTTAACATGACAGGCCCCTAGGGGTTAACATGACAGGCCCCTAGGGGTTAACATGACAGGCCCCTAGGGGTTAACATGACAGGCCCCTAGGGGTTAACATGACAGGCCCCTAGGGGTTAACATGAGAGGCCCCTAGGGGTTAACATGAGAGGCCCCTAGGGGTTAACATGAGAGGCCCCTAGGGGTTAACATGAGAGGCCCCTAGGGGTTAACATGAGAGGCCCCTAGGGGTTAACATGAGAGGCCCCTAGGGGTTAACATGAGAGGCCCCTAGGGGTTAACATGAGAGGCCCCTAGGGGTTAACATGACAAGGCCCCTAGGCGTTAACATGGCCACTATAGGACATGACAGGCCCTAGGGGTTAACATGACAGGCCCCTAGGCGTTAACATGGCCACTATAGGACATGACAGGCCCTAGGGGTTAACATGACAGGCCCCTAGGGGTTAACATGACAGGCCCCTAGGGGTTAACATGACAGGCCCCTAGGGGTTAACATGACAGGCCCCTAGGGGTTAACATGACAGGCCCCTAGGGGTTAACATGACAGGCCCCTAGGGGTTAACATGACAGGCCCCTAGGGGTTAACATGACAGGCCCCTAGGGGTTAACATGACAGGCCCCTAGGGGTTAACATGACAGGCCCCTAGGCGTTAACATGACAGGCCCCTAGGGGTTAACATGACAGGCCCCTAGGGGTTAACATGGCCACTATAGGACATGACAGGCCCTAGGGGTTAACATGACAGGCCCTAGGGGTTAACATGACAGGCCCTAGGGGTTAACATGACAGGCCCCTAGGGGTTAACATGACAGGCCCCTAGGGGTTAACATGACAGGCCCCTAGGGGTTAACATGACAGGCCCCTAGGGGTTAACATGACAGGCCCCTAGGGGTTAACATGACAGGCCACTAGGGGACCTGACAGGCCACTAGGGGACCTGACAGGCCCCTAGGGGTTAACATGACAGGCCCCTAGGGGTTAACATGACAGGCCCCTAGGGGTTAACATGACAGGCCCCTAGGGGTTAACATGACAGGCCCCTAGGCGTTAACATGACAGGCCCCTAGGGGTTAACATGGCCACTATAGGACCTGACAGGCCCTTAGGCGTTAACATGACAGGCCCTAGGCGTTAACATGACAGGCCCCTAGGGGTTAACATGACAGGCCCTAGGCGTTAACATGACAGGCCCCTAGGGGTTAACATGACAGGCCCCTAGGGGTTAACATGACAGGCCCCTAGGCGTTAACATGACAGGCCCCTAGGGGTTAACATGACAGGCCCCTAGGCGTTAACATGAGAGGCCCCTAGGGGTTAACATGACAGGCCTAGGGGTTAACATGACAGGCCCCTAGGGGTTAACATGACAGGCCCCTAGGGGTTAACATGGCCACTATAGGACATGACAGGCCCCTAGGCGTTAACATGGTCACTATAGGACCTGACAGGCCCTAGGGGTTAGCATGACAGGCCCTAGGGGTTAGCATGACAGGCCCTAGGGGTTAACATGACAGGCCCTAGGGGTTAACATGACAGGCCCCTAGGAGTTAACATGACAGGCCCTAGGGGTTAACATGACAGGCCCCTAGGCGTTAACATGACAGGCCCCTAGGCGTTAACATGACAGGCCCCTAGGCGTTAACATGACAGGCCCCTAGGGGTTAACATGGCCACTATAGGACCTGACAGGCCCTTAGGCGTTAACATGACAGGCCCTAGGCGTTAACATGACAGGCCCCTAGGGGTTAACATGGCCACTATAGGACATGACAGGCCCCTAGGGGTTAACATGGCCACTATAGGACATGACAGGCCCCTAGGCGTTAACATGACAGGCCCTAGGCGTTAACATGACAGGCCCCTAGGGGTTAACATGGCCACTATAGGACATGACAGGCCCCTAGGGGTTAACATGGCCACTATAGGACATGACAGGCCCCTAGGAGTTAACATGACAGGCCCTAGGGGTTAACATGACAGGCCCTAGGGGTTAACATGACAGGCCCCTAGGGGTTAACATGACAGGCCCTAGGGGTTAACATGACAGGCCCCTAGGCGTTAACATGACAGGCCCCTAGGGGTTAACACGACAGGCCCCTAGGGGTTAACACGACAGGCCCCTAGGGGTTAACATGACAGGCCCCTAGGGGTTAACATGACAGGCCCCTAGGGGTTAATAACAAGACAGGCCCCTAGGGGTTAACACGACAGGCCCCTAGGGGTTAACACGACAGGCCCCTAGGGGTTAACACGACAGGCCCCTAGGGGTTAACACGACAGGCCCCTAGGGGTTAACACGACAGGCCCCTAGGGGTTAACATGACAGGCCCCTAGGGGTTAATAACAAGACAGGCCCCTAGGGGTTAACACGGCCACTGTAGGACCTGACAGGCCCTAGGAGTTAACATGGCCACTGTATGGTTAACTCATCTCCTCCAGACAATCTGTTCTTTATAATAGACGCCAGCCCCATCCTTCCCCTCACCAAACCTGACATGGAGATACACTACCTGCCCCAATTCATAGTGCCAACTGTAAAGTTTGGTGGAGGAGGAATAATGGTCTTTGGCTGTTTTTAAATAATGGCTGGGGCTGTTCTTCATGATTCGGACTCGGTCCTTTAGTTCCAATGAAGGGAAATCTTAACACTACAGCATACAATGACATTCTCGACGATTCTGTGCTTCCAACTTTGTGGCAACAGTTTGAGGAAGGCCCCTTTCCTGTTTCAGGAATAAATTGGCATCTAACACTGGAACCGAACCGAAGGAGAGAGCCGGAAAGATAGGGGGATAAAGAGGTAGGAAAGAAAGGCAGAAAACTGAAGTAGGCAAGTCTGTCTCGACACGACCCCAGCTCAAATTATCCTCCCAGTATTCTTTCGACAGAGGCAACGTTCCCAGAGCTCTGAACAAACACACCGTCGTTTGTTTGCACTTCTCAAAGGACGTCTCGCGCTCCGTTTGATTTTAATGAGCGTTGGTGTAATCTAATATACATGCTTGTCCTTATTCATGTAACAGAACCAAAGTAAGCCACATAAACCTCGACGCCGAGGATGCTAGGTCAGGTCCGTTTATTGGTAGAGCAAAGCCCTTGTTTGATTTGGTATCGTGACAGCGACTGTTCGTCCTGCTCGCTTGTTGTCCAAGTCTCCAACCTCTTCTGTCCCTCGATGGTTGAGGGCCACTGTCTGTCTGAATAGTATTCACATTGCTACTAGTGTGGATCCAGACGCTGTGAATTACACGAGGGGCTTGTGTACGGTGCTTAACCCAGGCTCTCGTGCTCCCAAAGCCCCTTTCTTTATTCTGTAGGTTCTTTGTGTACTGACTGAATCATGTTAGGAGTTATCTTGGCTTGAAACCCCTCTAAGGCTCGGCAATATATCAAGTTGATTTGGATTTTAATGTTTTAGCTCGATATTCCCGATGCCTGTACACCAAGAATTTATGTTGTTTTGTGTGTGTTTTTCTGAGCGTTTTATGTCCACTTGTTCTCTTGTTGTATTTTTGGTCTCATCTATTTTGCTCCTTCTGTGCTGTGTTCACCTTCCCCTGCTACACACACCAAGCCCCTCCCCCTGCTACGCACACCAAGCCCCTCCCCCTGCTACGCACACCAAGCCCCTCCCCTGCTAAGCCCCTCCCCTGCTACACACACCAAGCCCCTCCCCCTGCTACACACACCAAGCCCCTCCCCCTGCTACACACACCAAGCCCCTCCCCCTGCTACACACACCAAGCCCCCCCTCCCCTGCTACGCACACACCCCTGCTACGCAGCCCCTCCCCCTGCTACACACAAGCCCCTGCTAAGCCCCCCACACCAAGCCCCTACTACACACCAATCCCCCTACGCCTGCTACTCACACACAAGCCCCTGCCGCACACCAAGCCCCTACTCACAAGCCCCTGCTAAGCCCCTCCCACACCAAGCCCTGCTACTCACACCAATGTTCACCTTCCCATGTTTGTCTCAACCCCTCCCTTACTCAAAATGTTCACCTTCCCATGTTTGTCTCAACTCTTCAAACTGCCTGCGGAGCTGACGCTACTAAAACGGGAGTATCAATGAACATTGATTCTGGAAAAGGAATGCTCAGTTTATCGTGAGCGGTAGCGCTAGCAGCCTTTTAGCCAAAGACTGTTTTACTAGCTTTCTACTCTGTGTTTTATAAATGTGCAATAAGAACAAAACAGCATTTATATAAGTAACTGGCAACTGGTTCTCATGCTGAGAAAAACATCTGAACAGAGTGGGCAGGCTAGCTAGCCTGCTGCTCAAACCGTTGGAGACGAACAGCACGATGTGTACATAACAATTCAACTGTTCTACCTTGTTATCTAGCAGATAGATCCACGTTGACTCAACTTGAAATGTAAAAGATTAGCTGGCTAATCACTAGCGCCTGGGCTAATCACTAGCGCCTGGGCTAATCACTAGCGCCTGGGCTAATCACTAGCGCCTGGGCTAATCACTGGCGCCTGGCGGCGCCTGGGCTAATCACTAGCGCCTGGGCTAATCACTAGCGCCTGGGCTAATCACTAGCGCCTGGGCTAATCACTAGCGGTTTGAAATGCAGTGTATTTTACTTTTAATTGCACAACAAATCTTATTTGGTGAAACATTTTTTTTTTTTTATCCACAGCGCTTTTTGAAAGTATTCAGACCCCTTGGCTTTCCACATTTTGTTACGTTACAGAATTATTCTAAAATGATGAGGGGGGAAAAACAACATTTTAATTAAATCTACACACACTACCCATAATGACCAAAGCAAAAACAGGTTTTTATAAATGTTTGCAAATGTATTACAAATAAACTGAAGTATCACAATTAGAATAACTATTCAGACCCTTTAGTCAGTATTTTGTTGAAGATACTTTGGCCACGAATAAATTCTTCTTGGCTATGATGCTACAAGCTTGGCACACCTGTATTTGGGGAGTTTTTCCCATTCACCTCTGCAGATCCTCTCAAGCTCTATCAGGTTGGATGGGGAGCGTTGCTGCACAGCTATCTTCTGGTCTCTCCAGAGATGGTTGATCGGGTTCAAATCCGGGCTCTGGCAGGGCCACTCAAGGACATTCCCGAAGGCACTACTGCGTTGTCTTGGCTGTGTGCTTAGGGTCGTTTTCCTGTTGGAAGGTGAACCTTCGCCCCAGTCTGAGGTCCTGAGCGCTCTGGAGCAGGTTTTCATCAAGGATCTCTCTCTCTGTACTTTGCTCCGTTCATCTTTCCCTCAGCCCTGACTAGTCTCCCAGTCCCTGCCGCTCAAAAACATTCCCACAGCATGATGCTGCCACCACCGTGCTTCACTGTAGGGATGGCGCCAGGTTTCCTCGACGTGCTGCGTGGCATTCAGGCCAAAGAGTTCAATCTTGGTTTCATCAGACCAGAGAATCTTGTTTCTCATGGTCTGAGAGTCCTTTTATTATGTGCCTTTTGGCAAACTTCAAGTAGGCTGTTGTGTCTTTTACTTTGGAGTGGCTTCCATCTGGCCACTCTTCCATAAAGGCCTGATTGGTGGAGTGCTGCAGCGATTGTCCTTCTGGAAGGTTCTCCCATCTCCACAGAGCAACTCTGGAGCTCTGTCAGAGTGACCATCAGGTTCTTGGTCATCTGGCTGGGCGGCCAGCTCTAGGAAGAGTCTTGGTGGTTCCAAACGTCTTCCATTTAAGAATGATGGCGGCCACTGTGTTCTTGGGGACCTTCAATGCAGCACAAATGTTTTGGTACCCTTCCCCAGATCTGTGCCTCAACACAATCCTGTGTCGGAGCTCTACAGACAATTCCTTCGACCTCATAGCTTTGTTTTTGCTCTGACGTGCACTGTCAACTGTGGTACCTTTTATATAGACAGGTGTGTGCCTTTCCAAATCATGCCCAATCGATTGAATTTACCGCAGGTGGATTCCAGTTGTAGAAACATCCCAAGGATGATCAATAGAAACAGGATGCACCTGAGCTCTATTTCGAGTCTCATACCAAAGAGTCTGAATACTTATGTAAATATAGTGTTTCTGTTTGATTTATTTGTAATAAATGTACTAACATTTCTAAAAACCTGTTTTCACATTGTCATTGTGAGGTATTGTGATGTCATTGTGATGTCATTGTGAGGTATTGTGATGTCATTGTGAGGTATTGTGATGTCATTGTGAGGTATTGTGATGTCATTGTGAGGAAGAAATAATTTTTTTGAATGAGGTTTTAATACATTTCAGAATATGGCTGAAACATAACAATGTGTGGAAAAATGAAAGCGGTCTGGAATACATTTCCGAATGCACTGTATACCGTGAATCGCCTATAAGTTTGAGGTCATATCGCCCTACTCCCCTCGAGAGACGGGGAGACGGGGGAGCAGAGAACAGAAAAAGGGTTGTCTGTCTGCAGAACCCCTGGTGGTATAATCTCTCCTGTTTTGAATGAGTGGGCCAGACGGCAGCTCACATTACGTTCTTATTCCCCCGACACACGGCACGCCACGGCAGCCCACATTACGTTCTTATTCCCCCGACACACGCCACGGCAGCCCACATTACGTTCTTATTCCCCCGACACACGGCACGCCACGGCAGCCCACATTACGTTCTTATTCCCCCGACACACGGCACGCCACGGCAGCCCACATTACGTTCTTATTCCCCCGACACACGCCACGGCAGCCCACATTACATTCTTATTCCCCCGACACACGCCACGGCAGCCCACATTACGTTCTTATTCCCCCCGACACGCCACGGCAGCCCACATTACGTTCTTATTCCCCCGACACGCACGGCAGCTCACATTACATTCTTATTCCCCCGACACACGGCACGCCACGGCAGCCCACATTACGTTCTTATTCCCCCGACACACGGCACGCGCCACGGCAGCCCACATTACATTCTTATTCCCCCGACACACCACGACACACGGCATTCTTATTCCCCGGCAGCCCACATTACATTCTTATTCCCCCGACACGCCACGGCAGCTCACATTACATTCTTATTCCCCCGACACACGCAGCCCACATTACATTCTTATTCCCCCGACACACGCCACGGCAGCCCACATTACATTCTTATTCCCCCGACACACGCCACGGCAGCTCACATTACGTTCTTATTCCCCCGACACACGCCACGGCAGCCCACATTACGTTCTTATTCCCCGACACACGGCACGCCACGGCAGCCCACATTACGTTCTTATTCCCCCGACACACGCCACGGCAGCCCACATTACGTTCTTATTCCCCCGACACACGCCACGGCAGCCCACATTACGTTCTTATTCCCCCGACACGCCACGGCAGCCCACATTACGTTCTTATTCCCCACACGGCACGCCACGGCAGCCCACATTACGTTCTTATTCCCCCGACACACGCCACGGCAGCCCACATTACGTTCTTATTCCCCCGACACACGGCACGCCACGGCAGCCCACATTACATTCTTATTCCCCCGACACACGCCACGGCAGCCCACATTACATTCTTATTCCCCCGACACACGCCACGGCAGCTCCACATTACGTTCTTATTCCCCCACACGACGGCAGCCCACATTACGTTCTTATTCCCGACACACGGCACGCCACAGCCCATTACATTCTTATTCCCCGACACACGGCACGCCACTGCAGCCCACATTACGCTCTTATTCCCCCGACACACGGCACGGCAGCCCACATTACGTTCTTATTCCCCCGACACACGGCACGCCACGGCAGCCCACATTACGTTCATAGTCCCCCGACACACGGCATGCCATGGCAGCTGTCTTTGGTTAGGTAAATATTGTGGTTGTTCCTGTATCACTCTTGCCCCCTCCCCCAGCTGTTTCCCTCTCCTGTGCTTCGCTCCCAGCAGCTTTGCCCCCCCCCCCCCACAGCTCTCCATCCTCAGAGAGGACGACCCCAATCATTGCTCCTGTCTCCCCCCAGTTGGTGTGTTTTTCTATAAGGCCAGGTTAACCATGGCTCCCCTCAGTTGGTGTGTTTTTCTATAAGGCCAGGTTAACCAGGGCTCCCCCCAGTTGGTGTGTTTTTCTATAAGGCCAGGTTAACCAGGGCTCCCCTCAGTTGGTGTGTTTTTCTATAAGGCCAGGTTAACCAGGGCTCCCCCAGTTGGTGTGTTTTTCTATAAGGCCAGGTTAACCAGGGCTCCCCCCAGTTGGTGTGTTTTTCTATAAGGCCAGGTTAACCAGGGCTCCCCTCAGTTGGTGTGTTTTTCTATAAGGCCAGGTTAACCAGGGCTCCCCCCAGTTGGTGTGTTTTTCTATAAGGCCAGGTTAACCAGGGCTCCCCTCAGTTGGTGTGTTTTTCTATAAGGCCAGGTTAACCAGTGCTCCCCAGTTGGTGTGTTTTTCTATAAGGCCAGGTTAACCATGGCTCCCCCAGTTGGTGTGTTTTTCTATAAGGCCAGGTTAACCATGGCTCCCCTCAGTTGGTGTGTTTTTCTATAAGGCCAGGTTAACCAGGGCTCCCCTCAGTTGGTGTGTTTTTCTATAAGGCCAGGTTAACCAGGTCTCCCCTCCGGAGGAAGACACCTTCTACATGGCACCTTGTTCTCTATTTGAAGCAGTGCTTTTAACCAGGGCCCATAGGCTCTACATTGGGGCAAAAAAGTATTTGGTCAGCCACCAATTGTGCAAGTTCTCCCACTTAAAAAGATGAGAGAGGCCTGTAATTTTCATCATAGGTACACTTCAACTATGACAGAGAAAATGAGAAAAGAAAATCCAGAAAATCACATTGTAGGATTTTAAATGAATTTATTTGCAAATTATGGTTGGAAATAAGCATTTGGTCACCTACAAACAAGCAAGATTTCTGTCTCTCACAGACGTGTAACTTCTTCTTTAAGAGGCTCCTCTGTCCTCCACTCGTTACCTGAAAATCCTACAACGGGATTTTTTTTTCTTCTCATTTTGTCTGTCATAGTTGAAGTGTACCTATGATGAAAATTACAGGCCTTTCTCATCTTTTTAAGTGGGAGAACTTGCACAATTGGTGGCTGACCAAATGCCTTTTTTCCCCCCACTGTATGTAGTTAACCTATTAATGGCTCTGGTCAAAAGTAGTGCACTTTATAGGGAATAGGGTGCTATTGTATTTATTTACTGCTACCTCTCCGTCTGAGAGAATCATCTGATAAACACTCTATAATATGGTGCTAACGGCTAGCAATAGCGTTCAACCCTTGGTGGGGGAAATATAGAGAATATGCTTCCAGTCCTTTCTTCGGCTGATATTAAAAAGCTCTCCATTTGATGACTGGTACAATACGTCTCATTGCTCCTTCATTTATATAAGAAACCAGATGCTTTTCTGTTTTGTCAACTCTCAGCCCTCGGGTCTGGAGCCAAGTTCCTGCCATGCTCGGTCTGCTTTTAGCCCGGTGGCCTGGACCGTCACCTACGTTGAGAGTACACACACACACACACACACACACACACACTCACACTCACACTCACACTCACACCTAATACTCTTCAAACAGGGATTTATGAGGTGGCTGGCACTGTGGCTTAGAGCAGGTTGGTCGGGGCCCAAAGTTTCAAGTGTCTGCCAAATCCAGAGTCTAAGGAACCTGACTCGGCATGCTACCATTCCTCATCCTCTGTGTCTATCTCCCTCGGTCCCCCTCGGTCTTGGTCCCCCTCGGTCTCATCTACCCTTGGTCTCCAGTGTCTAAGGAGCCTGACTCGGCATGCTACCATTCCTCATCCTGCTCTCATTCTCTCTGTAGAAGAGAATGGAGGAGGGGAGAGGGGCTCTCTGTCTTTCTGTTTCTCTGTCTCTCACAAATACAAATCATATTTGCTGCCAGCTTTGTCCCTTCTCTCTCTCACACACAAACTTCTCACTGACTATGTTACTGAATCCCACGTATGCATTATGCCAGGAGGGAGAGAAAAAGGGGAGAGATAGAGGGGGGGGGCAGGTGGATGTCTGCCTGCCTGCCTGCCTGCCTGCCTGCCTGCCTGCCAGGGAGACAAGAAGAGGAGTTGTTAAACTGTGTGAGAGGTAGCTGGCTGCTGGACCAGACTGGACTGGCTGCTGGACCAGACTGCACAAAAGGAACACCTATGTGAGAATGATATTCATTGACGACAGCTCAGCGTTCAACACTATAGTACCCTCAAAGTTCATCACTAACCTAAGGATCCGGGGACTAAACACCTCCCTCTGCAACTGGATCCTGGACTTCCTGACGGGCCGCCCCCAGGTGGTGAGGGTAGGTAGCAACACATCTGCCACGCTGATCCTCAATACTGGAGCCCCCCCAAGGGTGCGTGCTCGGTCCCCTCCTCTACTCCCTGTTCACCCACGACTGCATGGCCAGGCACAACTCCAATACCATCATTAAGTTTGCAGACGACAAAACGGCTGTAGGCCTGATCACCGACAACGACGAGACGGCCTGTAGGGAGAAGGTCAGAGACCTGGCTGGGTGGTGCCAGAATAACAACCTATCTCTCAATGTAACCAAGACTAAAGAGATGATTGTGGACTACAGGAAAAGGAGGACTGAGCACACCCCCATTCTCATCGACGGGACTGTAGTGGAGCAGGTTGAGACCTTCAAGTTCCTTGGTGTCCACATCAACAACAAACTAGAATGGTCCAAACACACCAAGACAGTCGTGAAGAGGGCACGACAAAGCCTATTCCCCCTCAGGAGACTGAAAAGATTTGACATGGGACCTGAGATCCTCAAAAGGTTCTACAGCTGCAACATCGAGAGCATCCTGACTGGTTGCATCACTGCCTGGTATAGAAACTGCTCGGCATCCGACCGCAAGCCACTACAGAGGGTAGTGTGTACGACCCAGTACATCACTGGGGCTAAGCTGCCTGCCATCCAGGACCTCTACACCAGGCGGTGTCAGAGGAAGGCCCTAACAACTGTCAAAGACCCCAGCCACCCCAGTCATAGACTGTTCTCTCTACAACCGCATGGCAAGCGGTACCGGAGTGCCAAGTCTAGGACCAAAAGGCTTCTCAACAGTTTTTACACCCAAGCCATAAGACTCCTGAACAGGCAATCAAATGGCTACCCGGACAATCTGCATTGTGTGCCCCCGCACACTGGCTAAGCGGGCTATCTGCATTGTGTCCCACCACCCGCCAACCCCTCTTTTACACTACTGCTACTCTCTGTTCATCATATATGCATAGTCACTTTAACCACATCTACATGTACATACTACCTCAATCAGCCCGACTAACTTGTCTCTACTGTATAGAGCCCCTCTACTGTACTGAGCCCGTCTACTGTATAGAGCCCCTCTACTGTATGGAGCCCCTCTACGGTACAGAGCCCCTCTACTGTATAGAGCCCCTCTACTGTATAGAGCCCCTCTACTGTATAGAGCCCCTCTACTGTATAGAGCCCCTCTACTGTATAGAGCCCCTCTACTGTATAGAGCCCCTCTACTGTGTATAGAGCCCCTCTACTGTACAGAGCCCCTCTACTGTATATAACCTCTCTACTGTATAAAGCCTCTACTGTACAGAGCCCCTCTACTGTATATAACCTCTCTACTGTATAAAGCCCCTCTACTGTACTGAGCCCGTCTACTGTATAGAGCCCTCTACTGTATGGAGCCCCTCTACTGTATGGAGCCCCTCTACTGTATAGAGCCCCTCTACTGTATAGAGCCCTCTACTGTATAGAGCCCCTCTACTGTATAGAGCCCCTCTACTGTATAGAGCCCCTCTACTGTACAGAGCCCCTCTACTGTGTATAGAGCCCCTCTACTGTACAGAGCCCCTCTACTGTATATAACCTCTCTACTGTATAAAGCCCCTCTACTGTACAGAGCCCCTCTACTGTATAGAGCCCTCTACTGTATAGAGCCCCTCTACTGTATAGAGCCCCTCTACTGTATAGAGCCCTCTACTGTATAGAGCCCCTCTACTGTACAGAGCCCCTCTACTGTGTACAGAGCCCTCTACTGTGTATAGAGCCCCTCTACTGTACAGAGCCCCTCTACTGTATATAACCTCTCTACTGTATAAAGCCTCTACTGTACAGAGCCCCTCTACTGTATAGAGCCCCTCTACTGTATAGAGCCCCTCTACTGTACAGAGCCCCTCTACTGTACAGAGCCCCTCTACTGTACAGAGCCCCTCTACTGTATATAACCCCTCTACTGTACAGAGCCCCTCTACTGTACAGAGCCCCTCTACTGTACAGAGCCCCTCTACTGTACAGAGCCCCTCTACTGTACAGAGCCCCTCTACTGTATATAACCCCTCTACTGTACAGAGCCCCTCTACTGTACAGAGCCCCTCTACTGTATAGAGCCCCTCTACTGTATATAACCTCTCTACTGTATATAACCTCTCTACTGTATATATCTTGTCTTTTTACTGTTTTATTTCTTTACCTACCTATTGTTCACCTAATACCTTTTTTCTACTATTGGTTAGAGCCTGCAAGTAAGCATTTCACTGTAAGGTGAAATACCTGTTGTATTTGTCGCACGTGATAAACTTTGATTTGATGTGACGTGTGACTGTGTCATGACATACAACCGTAGCTTTACGGAGAAAATGCTCTTATTTAAAAATTGTAAAAAATGTCACTCCTGTTGGCTCCACGTCAACTTGTTGGCATTGTGATTCTACAAGTAGAAACGACAGGTTCTTCGCTGCCGGGTCGACACACAGCGGGGGTCCGCTCTTCTTCAAGCGAAAACAAAGAATGGCCTCCCACTGTGATGAGAACCTATCAGCAGTCTAACGGCAGTCAGATTCTCTGTGTTTCATGCTTTACACTGCTTTGCACTAACGGTGTCTGAGTTAGAGAGAGAAAAGGCCAAGCGTTTTTCAGAAGCTGACAGGGTACCAGACAAGGATCTCACCAGCCCCTTCAGTCTTACAGCGTTTGTCAGGAGACTCATTTCAAGCCTGTTTCAGTCATCGGACGGTGTCTAATGGGTGTTAGTCTGTGAAGTGTTTTATTTTGATACACAGGTGTGTGTGTGGTACTCTGCTGTGTGTTTTCAACCCCTATGTTGCACTGGCTATGCCTGGCCTGTCCTGACCTGTCCTGACCTGGCCTGTCCTGCCCTGTCCTGTTGTGGAGGTTTCAGAGGTGTGTAGACTCCCCTCCTTTCAAACTACTGGAGATGAGTGGACTCCCCTCCTTTCAAACTACTGGAGATGAGTGGACTCCCCTCCTTTCAAACTACTGGAGATGAGTGGACTCCCCTCCTTTCAAACTACTGGAGATGAGTGGACTCCCCTCCTTTCAAACTACTGGAGATGAGTGGACTCCCCTCCTTTCAAACTACTGGAGATGAGTGGACTCCCCTCCTTTCAAACTACTGGAGATGAGTGGACTCCCCTCCTTTCAAACTACTGGAGATGAGTGGACTCCCCTCCTTTCAAACTACTGGAGATGAGTGGATCGAGCATTAAGTTTATTTATTTGGATTACAGATGTCACTAACGAATCTGTGCGAAAAGAATCTCGCTGAATCAACGGAACCAGGAAATGACACCCGCTTGAGGGAAAATAAAATCACAGATTTTCACAAATTCACAAATTCTTCGATGAAGAACACCATCACAGTGAAGCAAGAGGGAAAATAAAAACACAGTGAACAGACCAAGCATCTGCGACACCTGTTTTCAGGTGTTTGTGGAAGTCAATTTTGATGAAGAACACCATCACAGTGAACAGACCAAGCATCTGCGACACCTGTTTCAGGTGTTTGTGGAAGAAGAACACCATCACAGTGAACAGACCAAGCATCTGCGACACCTGTTTTCAGGTGTTTGTGGAAGTCAACTTTGATGAAGAACACCATCACAGTGAACAGACCAAGCATCTGCGACACCTGTTTTCAGGTGTTTGTGGAAGAAGAACACCATCACAGTGAACAGACCAAGCATCTGCGACACCTGTTTCAGGTGTTTGTGGAAGAAGAACACCATCACAGTGAACAGACCAAGCATCTGCGACACCTGTTTTCAGGTGTTTGTGGAAGAAGAACACCATCACAGTGAACAGACCAAGCATCTGCGACACCTGTTTTCAGGTGTTTGTGGAAGAAGAACACCATCACAGTGAACAGACCAAGCATCTGCGACACCTGTTTTCAGGTGTTTGTGGAAGTCAACTTTGATGAAGAACACCATCACAGTGAACAGACCAAGCATCTGCGACACCTGTTTTCAGGTGTTTGTGGAAGAAGAACACCATCACAGTGAACAGACCAAGCATCTGCGACACCTGTTTCAGGTGTCTGTGGAAGAAGAACACCATCACAGTGAACAGACCAAGCATCTGCGACACCTGTTTCAGGTGTTTGTGGAAGAAGAACACCATCACAGTGAACAGACCAAGCATCTGCGACACCTGTTTTCAGGTGTTTGTGGAAGAAGAACACCATCACAGTGAACAGACCAAGCATCTGCGACACCTGTTTTCAGGTGTTTGTGGATGAAGAACACCATCACAGGAACATGAAACCGGTAGCTGTGGCCAAGTCAACGCTTGCTGAAAGTCTAGGCAGATCTGTCACGGTCAGCTACGAGAAACCGGCCCTTTGTTGGCCAGATGCTGAAGGTTATTGGGGGAGGAAGTGCACATCACTTGTGTGCAGCATGAAGTGAGGAATGTTTTTATTATTTTTTTTTTTTTGTCTGTGCCAGACATGAACTTCTACTGTAAAGGACATGTGAAGTCAATGATCAGTGATCTCGAGCTCTTCAACTCAAGAGCATCTTGGCTGTCATGTATGTATGTATGTATGTGTGTGTGTGTGTGTGTGTGTGTGTGTGTGTGTGTGTGTGTGTACTGCTCAAAAAAAATAAAGGGAACACTAAAGAAGAAGAAACATTTCCCTTACAATGCAGTTCATAATGACAACACAAAATGTTCAATTTACCAGCCCTGATGCTGATGCTAGGCTAACTGGCTATTTTAACTAGTATCACAGGACAACTAATTGTTTAACCAGCGTTTACCAGCTCAGTAACAACTCAAACCATCGACTGCCTGCTGTGGCTGTGTTGTTATTAAAGCCTGTCATACCAACACAGCCTCACTCTGTAATTTACACTCTCCAATTGAATTTGTATTTGTTATAGATCCCAATGAGTTCCTGCCAAGGCAGCAGCTATTCCTGGGGTTTATTATGGATCCCCATTAGTTCCTGCCAAGGCAGCAGCTACTCTTCCTGGGGTTTATTATGGATCCCCATTAGTTCCTGCCAAGGCAGCAGCTACTCATCCTGGGGTTTATTATGTATCCCCATTAGTTCCTGCCAAGGCAGCAGCTACTCGTCCTGGGGTTTATTATGTATCGCCATTAGTTCCTGCCAAGGCAGCAGCTACTCTTCCTGGGGTTTATTATGTATCCCCATTAGTTCCTGCCAAGGCAGCAGCTACTCGTCCTGGGGTTTATTATGTATCCCCATTAGTTCCTGCCAAGGCAGCAGCTACTCTTCCTGGGGTTTATTATGTATCCCCATTAGTTCCTGCCAAGGCAGCAGCTACTCGTCCTGGGGTTTATTATGGATCCCCATTAGTTCCTGCCAAGGCAGCAGCTACTCTTCCTGGGGTTTATTATGGATCCCCATTAGTTCCTGCCAGGGTAGCAGCTACTCGTCCTGGGGTTTATTATGTATCCCCATTAGTTCCTGCCAGGGCAGCAGCTACTCTTCCTGGGGTTTATTATGTATCCCCATTAGTTCCTGCCAGGGCAGCAGCTACTCTTCCTGGGGTCCGGCAAAGTTAAGGTAGTTATACAGTTTTAAAACGTTACAAAACATTCACGACAGAATCAGTAAGTGTTTGCCCTCAGACCCATACTCCACGGACTACAATAATCACGGACTACAAGAAGAAACCCAGCCCAGTCACGGACCAGGATGTATGTCTTGCTCCCAGGCAGACTAAATAACTTTTTTGCCCGCTTTGAGGACAATGCAGTGCCACTGACACGGCCTGCAACGGAAACATGCGGACTCTCCTTCACTGTAGCCGAGGTGAGTAAGACATTTAAACGTGTTAACCCTCGCAAGGCTGCAGGACCAGACGGCATCCCCAGCCGCGCCCTCAGAGCATGCGCAGACCAGCTGGCCAGTGTGTTTACGGACATATTCAATCAATCCCTATACCAGTCTGCTGTTCCCACATGCTTCAAGAGGGCCACCATTGTTCCTGTTCCCAAGAAAGCTAAGGTAACTGAGCTAAACGACTACCGCCCTGTAGCACTCACTTCCGTCATCATGAAGTGCTTTGAGAGACTAGTCAAGGACCATATCACCTCCACCCTACCTGACACCCTAGACCCACTCCAATTTGCTTACCGCCCAAATAGGTCCACAGACGATGCAATCTCAACCACACTGCACACTGCCCTAACCCATCTGGACAAGAGGAATACCTATGTGAGAATGCTGTTCATCGACTACAGCTCGGCATTCAACACCATAGTGCCCTCCAAGCTCATCATCAAGCTCGAGACCCTGGGTCTCGACCCCGCCCTGTGCAACTGGGTACTGGACTTCCTGACGGGCCGCCCCAGCAGCGCCTCTTCAACCTCAGGAGGCTGAAGAAATTTGGCTTGTCACCAAAAGCACTCACAAACTTCTACAGATGCACAATCGAGAGCATCCTGGTGGGCTGTATCACCGCCTGGTACGGCTGTATCACCGCCTGGTACGGCAACTGCTCCGCCCACAACCGTAAGGCTCTCCAGAGGGTAGTGAGGTCTGCACAACGCATCACCGGGGGCAAACTACCTGCCCTCCAGGACACCTACACCACCCGATGTTACAGGAAGGCCATAAAGATCATCAAGGACAACAACCACCCGAGCCACTCCCTGTTCACCCCGCTATCATCCAGAAGGCAAGGTCAGTACAGGTGCATCAAAGCTGGGACCAAGAGACTGAAAAACAGCTTCTATCTCAAGGCCATCAGACTGTTAAACAGCCACCACTAACATTGAGTGGCTGCTGCCAACACACTCCCATAGTCTGTTCTGGACTTGGGGACTGTGAAGAGATCTCTTGTGGCATGTCTTGTGGGGTATGCATGTGTGCTGTGTGCTGTGTGCTAGTCTTTTATGATGTGTCTGAGCTGTGTGTTAGTAGTTTAAACAGTTTAAATCTCAGTGCATTCAACATGTCAACACTTCTTACAAAAACAAGTAGTGATGGAGTCAATATCTCCTCCACTTTTAGCCATGAGAGATTCACATGCATATTATTAATGTTAGTTCTCTGTGCACATTTAAGGGCCAGCCGTGCTGCTCTGTTCTGATCTAACAGTGAACAGTAGTCCAGGTGCAACAAACCTAGAGACTGTAGGACCTGCCTTGTTGATAGTGCTATTAAGAAGGTAGAAACTAGGGCCTGTAGCACCTGCCTTGTTGATAGTGCTGTTAAGAAAGTAGAAACTAGGGCCTGTAGCACCTGCCTTGTTGATAGTGCTGTTAAGAAAGTAGAAACTAGGGCCTGTAGCACCTGCCTTGTTGATAGTGCTGTTAAGAAAGTAGAAACTAGGGCCTGTAGCACCTGCCTTGTTGATAGCGCTGTTAAGAAAGTAGAAACTAGGGCCTGTAGCACCTGCCTTGTTGATAGTGCTGTTCATAATAAAGCGCTGCTCTGCCTTCTTGACAGACTTCTCCCCATCTTAGCTACTGTTGTATCAATATGTTGTGACCATGACAGTTTATAATCCAGGTTTACTCCAAGCAGTCTAGTCATCTCAACTCGCTCAATTTCCACATGATTTATTCAACGTTTTAGTTGAGGTTTAGGGAATGATCTGTCCCAAATGCAATGTTTTTAGTGTTGGAAATATTTAGGACTAACGTATTCCTTGCCACCCACTCTGAAACTAACTGCAGCTTTTTTGTTAAGTGTCATTTCAGTTGCTGTGGTTGGTAGCTGATGTGTAAAGTGTTGTCATCCGCATACATAGACACTCTGGCTTTACTCAAAGTGCATGTCATTAGTCAAGATTGAAAAGTTAGGGGCCTAAACAGCTGCCCTGGGGAATTCCTGATTCTACCTGGATTATGTTGGAGAGGCTTCCATTAAAGAACACGTTCTGTTAGACAACTCTTTATCCACATTGTAGCAGGGGATGTAAAGCCAGAACGCACAAGTTTTTCCAGCAGCAGACTATGATCGATAATGTCAAAAGCCCCACTGAAGTCTGATTAAAAAATATTGTGGGGGCTGTTTTGTTACACTAATGACTCATGATTGGCTGAAAGAAAGTAAGTGCTGTGCTTGTTGAATGTCCTTCCCTATAAGCGTGCTGAAAGTCTGTCAATTTGTTTACTGTAAAATAGCATTGTATCTGGTCAAACACCATTTGTTCCAGAAGTTTACTAAGGGTTGGTAACAGGCTCATTGGTCGGCTTTTTTATAATATAATAATAATATATGCCATTTATTTTTGAGCCAGTAAAGGAGTCTTTACTATTCTTGGGTAGCGGAATGACTTTAGCTTCCCTCCAGGCCTGAGGGGGCACATTTTCTAGTAGGTTTGGATTGAAGATATGGCAAATAGGAGATGCAATATCATCCTCTATCTTCAGTCATTCTCCATCCAAGTTGTCAGACCCCGGTGGCTTGCCATTGTTGAAAGACAACAATAATTGTTTCACCTCTTCCACACTCACTTTACGGAATTCAAAATGACAATTATTGTCTTTCATAATTTGTTCATATATACTTGGATGTGTAGTGTCCAACGTTTGTATGCTGGCAATGTCATAGGCCTAAATTTCCTAATATTGCCAATGAAAAAAAAAACTATGTAGTTATTAGTGGGAATATCAGTGGGTTTTTCTGTGTTAATATCCCACCGACTCTGCCAATATCAGACACAGACTTCTACATTATAACTGTGTATTAATCTCATCTTCCTTCCTCCGCTCTTCTCAAATGATCTTCATCCTTCCTATGTCCCCCAATATCTCTTCATATGGTGATGATTTTCCTGTTTTTAAATGACAACAGCACTTCTTCCTTCAGAGCCGTTAGACCAGGGTTCCCTTCTTTCCTCCATACCGCTTTCTCCTAATAGCCAACATCCCTCCTTTCCCCTAATAACCAACATCCCTCCTTTCTCCTAATAGCCAACATCCCTCCTTTCCCCTAATAACCAACATCCCTCCTTTCTCCTAATAGCCAACATCCCTCCTTTCTCCTAATAGCCAACATCCCTCCTTTCTCCTAATAGCCAACATCCCTCCTTTCCCCTAATAACCAACATCCCTCCTTTCCCCTAATAGCCAACATCCCTCCTTTCTCCTAATAGCCAACATCCCTCCTTTCCCCTAATAACCAACATCCCTCCTTTCTCCTAATAGCCAACATCCCTCCTTTCTCCTAATAGCCAACATCCCTCCTTTCTCCTAATAGCCAACATCCCTCCTTTCTCCTAATAGCCAACATCCCTCCTTTCCCCTAATAACCAACATCCCTCCTTTCCCCTAATAACCAACATCCCTCCTTTCTCCTAATAGCCAACATCCCTCCTTTCTCCTAATAGCCAACATCCCTCCTTTCTCCTAATAGCCAACATCCCTCCTTTCCCCTAATAGCCAACATCCCTCCTTTCTCCTAATAGCCAACATCCCTCCTTTCTCCTAATAGCCAACATCCCTCCTTTCTCCTAATAGCCAACATCCCTCCTTTCTCCTAATAGCCAACATCCCTCCTTTCTCCTAATAGCCAACATCCCTCCTTTCTCCTAATAGCCAACATCCCTCCTTTCTCCCCTGCAGAGTTTCCCGTCAGACGAGGGCTGGCCGTTCGCCAAGTACCTGGGAGCGTGTGGTCGAGTGGTGGCGGTGAACTACGTCGGCGAGGAGCTGTGGTCTTTCTACAACGCTCCGTGGGACAAGAGGGTCGACCTGGCCCGACAGCTGATGGACATCGCTGAGCAGCTCACCAACAACGACTTTGACTTCGCCCTCTACCTGCTGGACGTGAGCTTCGATAACTTTGCCGTGGGGCCGCGGGACGGAAAGGTGATCGTGGTGGACGGGGAGAACGTCCTGGTGGCCGACAAGAGACTGATCAAACAGAGTGAGTTGTTATTGGCACATCGCCGGGGGGGGGTTAAGGTTGCAAAGCTACCAGTAATTTAATCTTTGGCAGTTTTGGTGACTAATTTTATACTTGACAAATGTCTACTTTTTTTTTTTTTTTTACATCTGTCCATATTGTCCATTAATTTCTAGTGGATAGACCATATTGTTCACGATAAAATAGTCTAATTAATGGGGAAAAAAGCATGTAATCAACAATGTAATTATTTTAAATTAGCCCCGCAACTCCTCCAATTATTGCCATTTTCAACTACCACCAGTTTAGCACCAGAACATTTATTTTAATTTTTTAAATGTTTCCTTTATTTATTAACCAGTCAAGTGAGTTAAGAACATATTCTTATTTTCAATGACGGCCTGGGAACAGTGGGTTAACTGCCTGTTCAGGGGCAGAACAACCGATTTGTACCTTGTCAGCTCGGGGGTTTGAACTCACAACCTTCCGGTTACTAGTCCAACGCTCTAACCACTAGGCTACGCTGCCGCCCCGATTTTAAAACAAAGACATAATTTTTATATTTCATGCTGACACCCTTCACTAATTTGATGGTTTATGTTTAGGATAATGTGTTACAGCTTTGTCATTGTATTCTTATTTTAAAATCATCTTATTTTATTATTTTCTATATTTTACATGTGATAAGGAGGGTCAGAGGTGATTACGGTGTCCTGTGGTGATCTGAAGTACCCAAAACTAAATTCAATTTCAAATTTGCAACGAGATTTCAGTTTCCATTCGAAATTCAACGTATTATGGACAAACGTCTATTTTTTGACGCGTTCATTCCGCGCGGCTACCGGGGTTCATTCCGCGCGGCTACCGGGGTTCATTCCGCGCGGCTACCGGGGTTCATTCCGCGCGGCTACCGGGGTTCATTCCGCGCGGCTACCGGGGTTCATTCCGCGCGGCTACCGGGGTTCATTCCGCGCGGCTACCGGGGTTCATTCCGCGCGGCTACCGGGGTTCATTCCGCGCGGCTACCGGGGTTCATTCCGCGCGGCTACCGGGGTTCATTCCGCGCGGCTACCGGGGTTCATTCCGCGCGGCTACCGGGGTTCATTCCGCGCGGCTACCGGGGTTCATTCCGCGCGGCTACCGGGGTTCATTCCGCGCGGCTACCGGGGTTCATTCCGCGCGGCTACCGGGGTTCATTCCGCGCGGCTACCGGGGTAACGTTTAGGCATTAAGGTTAGGGGTATGGTTTGGGGAAGTCTTAAAACAAAATAATAGAAAAATAAATGCTCTATTATCATCAGGTATCATCAGTATTCTCACGGTGTCCTAGAGTGTTGTGAACTACGGTGGCCCAGTTGTCTGAGCAGCGGGCTTGGACTCCAAGCATCATGATTTCGCGCCCAGTGCAGGGCTGAGGAAGACATATATCCACGTTGTCAGGACCTTTTCAAACGTCCAAACTGTCCTTGTTCTGTTACCACCACCTGCTGTCCCTGTTCTGTTACCACCACCTGCTGTCCCTGTTCTGTTACCACCACCTGCTGTCCCTGTTCTGTTACCACCACCTGCTGTCCCTGTTCTGTTACCACCACCTGCTGTCCTTGTTCTGTTACCACCACCTGCTGTCCCTGTTCTGTTACCACCACCTGCTGTCCCTGTTCTGTTACCACCACCTGCTGTCCCTGTTCTGTTACCACCACCTGCTGTCCCTGTTCTGTTACCACCACCTGCTGTCCCGGTTCTGTTACCACCACCTGCTGTCCCTGTTCTGTTACCACCACCTGCTGTCCTTGTTCTGTTACCACCACCTGCTGTCCCTGTTCTGTTACCACCACCTGCTGTCCCTGTTCTGTTACCACCACCTGCTGTCCCTGTTCTGTTACCACCACCTGCTGTCCTTGTTCTGTTACCACCACCTGCTGTCCCTGTTCTGTTACCACCACCTGCTGTCCCTGTTCTGTCACCACCACCTGCTGTCCCTGTTCTGTCACCACCACCTGCTGTCCCTGTTCTGTTACCACCACCTGCTGTCCCTGTTCTGTTACCACCACCTGCTGTCCTTGTTCTGTTACCACCACCTGCTGTCCCTGTTCTGTTACCCCCACCTGCTGTCCTTGTTCTGTTACCACCACCTGCTGTCCCTGTTCTGTTACCACCACCTGCTGTCCCTGTTCTGTTACCCCCACCTGCTGTCCCTGTTCTGTTACCCCCACCTGCTGTCCCGGTTCTGTTACCACCACCTGCTGTCCCTGTTCTGTTACCACCACCTGCTGTCCTTGTTCTGTTACCACCACCTGCTGTCCTTGTTCTGTTACCACCACCTGCTGTCCCTGTTCTGTTACCACCACCTGCTGTCCCTGTTCTGTTACCCCCACCTGCTGTCCTTGTTCTGTTACCACCACCTGCTGTCCTCTGTCCTTGTTCTGTTACCACCACCTGCTGTCCCTGTTCTGTTACCACCACCTGCTGTCCCTGTTCTGTTACCCCCACCTGCTGTCCTCTGTCCTTGTTCTGTTACCACCACCTGCTGTCCCTGTTCTGTTACCACCACCTGCTGTCCCTGTTCTGTTACCCCCACCTGCTGTCCCTGTTCTGTTACCCCCACCTGCTGTCCCTGTTCTGTTACCACCACCTGCTGTCCCTGTTCTGTTACCACCACCTGCTGTCCTCTGTCCTTGTTCTGTTACCACCACCTGCTGTCCCGGTTCTGTTACCACCACCTGCTGTCCCGGTTCTGTTACCACCACCTGCTGTCCCTGTCCCTACATTACCACACTATACTACCACACACTATCACACTATACTACTACACTACCACACTACACTACCACACTATACTACTACACTACTACACTACCACACTATACTACTACACTACCACACTATACTACTACACTACCCCACTATACTACTACACTACCACACTATACTACTACACTACTACACTACCACACTATACTACCACACTATACTACTACACTACCCCACTATACTACTACACTACCCCACTATACTACTATACTACCACACTATACTACTACACTACCACACTATACTACCACACTATACTCTCACACTACCACACTACATTACCACACTATACTACCACACTACACTACCACACTATGCTACTACACTACCACACTATACTACCACACCATACTACTACACTACCACACTACTACACTGCCACACTATACTACCACACTATACTCTCACACTACCACACTATACTACCACACTATACTCTCACACTACCACACTATACTCCCACACTACATTACCACACTATGCTACTACACTACCACACTATACTACTACACTACCACACTACCACACTATACTACTATACTACCACACTATGCTACTACACTACCACACTATGCTACTACACTACCACACTATACTACCACACTATGCTACTATACTACTACACTACCACACTATACTACTACACTACCACACTACTACACTGCCACACTATACTACCACACTATACTCTCACACTACCACACTATACTACTACACTACCACACTACCACACTATACTACTACACTACATTACCACACTATGCTACTACACTACCACACTATGCTACTACACTACCACACTATACTACCACACTATGCTACTATACTACTACACTACCACACTATACTACTACACTACTACACTGCCACACTATACTACCACACTATACTCTCACACTACCACACTATACTCCCGCACTACATTACCACACTATACTACCACACTATGCTACTACACTACCACACTATACTACTACACTACCACACTACACTACCACACTATACTACTACACTACCACACTACCACACTATACTACTACACTACCACACTACACTACCACACTACACTACCACACTATACTACTACACTATACTACTACACTGCCACACTATACTACTACACTACCACACTATACTACTACACTATACTACTACACTACCACACTATACTACTACACTACCACACTATACTACTACACTACCACACTATACTACTACACTACCACACTATACTACTACACTATACTACTACACTATACTACTACACTACCACACTATACTACTACACTACCACACTATACTACTACACTATACTACTACACTACCACACTATACTACTACACTACCACACTATACTACTACACTACCACACTATACTACTACACTACCACACTATACTACTACACTACTACACTACCACACTATACTACCACACTATACTACCCCACTATACTACTACACTACTACACTACCACACTATACTACCCCACTATACTACTATACTCTCGCACTATACTCCCACACTATACTCTAACACTATGCTCCCACACTATGCTCCCACACTATGCTCCCACACTATACTACTACACTACTATACTACCCCACTATACTACTACACTACTACACTACCACACTATACTACCCCACTATACTACTATACTCTCGCACTATACTCCCACACTACATTACCACACTATACTACCACACTATACTACCACACTATACTACCACACTACATTCCCACACTATACTCTCGCACTACCACCTATGGAAAGATGCTACAGTTTAGCGGTTGGGCTTTATGTCCGTCATGTACATTACTATGGAAACGATGCACAGATCTTAACTAGATTAAGGTGACGTGCTAACTTTGTCCTTCAAAAGTGATAGCAGCTAAAATAGGTAAACCAAAGTGGAACAAACTTTCACATCTTGTCCATGTAGGAGCCATGCCACTAGTTTCCCCTCGAACACCCCATCTACACACACACACACACACACACACACACACACACACACACACACACACACACACACACACACCTCCCCAGCTCTACAGCAGAGGGTGGGAAAGGCCTTTTTAGATGTGTCCACCTGTAGAAATCGTATTACAATTATAAAACCACTGTCTGTGTGGGACTGGTGCCATCGCTGTGCCCTGTGACAGATTGTGTGTGTGTGTGTGTGCCCTGTGACAGATTGTGTGTGTGTGTGTGTGTGTGTGTGCGTGTGTGTGCGTGTGTCTGCGTGGGAGAGAGAGATGGGGATGGGTCGTGACAAACACACACTGAGATAAAATGCTGGCCAAAGTACAAGGTCTGTCACCACAAAAGAGCAGATGGACACTCACCGTGTGTGTGTGTGTGTGTGTGTGTGTGTGTGTGTGTGTGTGTGTGTGTGTGTGTGTGTGTGTGTACACAATGTAGCTTATACAGTGCATTCTGAAAGTATTCAGTTGTTTTGTTTTTTTCCCTCATCAATTGACACACCATACCCCATAATGACAAAGCAACAACAGTTTTATATATATTTTTTACATTTTTGCTAATTTAACATTTAAAAATTTAAAAAAGAAGGGCAACAAATATATATTACATTTACATACGTTTTCAGACCATTTCGTCAGTACTTTATTAAAGCTCCTTTGGCAGCGATTACAGTCTTCTTCGGTACGAGTTTCTCCCATTCTGGGCCACTCAAGGACATTCAGAGACTTGTCCCGAAGCCACTACTGCATTGTCTTGGCTGTGCGCTTAGGGTTGTTGTCCTGTTGGAAGGTGAACCTCCGCACCAGTCCGAGGTCCTGAGCTCTCTGGAGCAGGTTTTCATCAAGGATCTCTCTCTGTACTTTGCTTCATTCATCGTTAACTCGATGATCATTAGTCTCCCGGGCCCTGCCGCATGATGCCATGGTACCATGGTATTTAGCCTTTATGTAAGTTTTGCACATGTATTCTCCCAACCAGCTTCACCTGGAATGTTTTTCCAACATTCTTGGAGTTCCCACATATGCAGAGCACTTGTTGGCTGCTTTTCCTTCACTCTGCGGTGCGACTCATCCCAAACCATCTCAATTGGGTTGAGGTCGGGTGATTGTGGAGGCCAGGGCATCTGATGCAGCACTCAATCACTCTCCTTCTTGGTCAAATAGCCCTTACACAGCCTGGAGGTGTGTTGAGTCATTGTCCTGTTGAAAAACAAATGATAGTCCCACTAAGCCCAAACCAGATGGAATGGTGTATCACTGCAGAATGCTGTCGTAGCCCTGATGGTTAAGTCTGCGCTGAATTCTAAATAAATCACAGACCTTGTCACCAGCAAAGCACCATCACACCACCTCCTCCTCCATGCTTCACGGTGGGAACCACAAAGGCGGAGATCATCCGTTCACCTTCTCTGCATCTCGTAAAGACAAGGTGGTTGGAACCCAAACCAAAGGACAGATTTCCACCGGTCTAACGTCCATTGCTCGTGTTTCTTGTTCCAAACAAGTCTCTTCTTATTATTAGTGTTTAGTAGTGGTTTCTTTGCAGAAATTCAACCATGAAGGCCTGATTCACGCCTTCTCCTCTGAATTGTTGATGTTGAGATGTGTCCGTTACTTGAACTCTGAAGCATTTATTTGGGCTGTAATTTCTGACGTGCAGTTAACTCTAATGAACTTATCCTCTGCAGCAGAGGTCATTCTGAGTCTTCATTTCCTGTGGCGGCCCTAATGAGAGCCAGTTTCATTATAGCTCTTGATGGTTTTCATGACTGCACTTGAGGAAACTTTAAAACTTGAAATGTTCTGGATTGACTGACCTTCACGTCTTAAAGTAATGATGGACTGTCGTTTCTCTTTGCTTATCTGTGCTGTTCTTGCCATAATATGGACTTGGTATTTTACCAAAATAGTGCCATCTTCTGTATACCACCACTACCATGTCACAACACAACTAATTGGCTGTTGTTCAGGGACACATTATTCCATTTCTGTTAGTCACATGTCTGTGGAACTTGTTCAGTTTGTCTCAGATGTTGAATCTTGTTATGTTCATACAAATATTTACACATGTTAAGTTTGAAAATAAACGCAGTTGACAGTGAGAGGACGTTTCTTTTTTTGCTGAGGTTATGTAGGTAGGTGTGTAGGTAGGTGTGTAGGTAGGTGGGTGGGTAGGTGTGTAGGTAGGCAGGCAGGTGTGTGGGTGGGTAGGGTAGTTGGGTGGGTAGGTAGGGTCGGTGGGTGGGTTGGGTAGGTAGGAGGGTGGGTGGGTAGGTAGGTAGGTAGGTGGGTGGGTGGGTAGGTGTGTAGGTAGGTGTGTAGGTAGGTGGGTGGGTAGGTGTGTAGGTAGGTGGGTGGGTAGGTGTGTAGGTAGGTGGGTGGGTAGGTGTGTAGGTAGGTGGGTGGGTAGGTGTGTAGGTAGGCAGGCAGGTGTGTGGGTAGGTAGGGTAGTTGGGTGGGTAGGTAGGGTCGGTGGGTGGGTTGGGTAGGTAGGAGGGTGGGTGGGTAGGTGTCTGGGTAGGTGTGTAGGTAGGTAGGTGGGTGGGTAGGTGTGTAGGTAGGCAGGCAGGTGTGTGTGTAGGTAGGGTAGTTGGGTGGGTAGGTAGGGTCGGTGGGTGGGTTGGGTAGGTAGGAGGGTGGGTGGGTAGGTAGGTACAGATCTGAGACTGAAAGACACTTAAACCTGAGGTAAAATGTTGTCTATTTAAATAGAGGCTGATTTGACTTTCAACTCCATCATGCAAACAGCTTCAGCAGGTATCTGGTTTCCTGCCAAAATCACACCATCTAGGTCACACCATCTAGGTCACACCACAATGGTCCTTCTGTGGCTCAGTTGGTAGAGCATGGCGCTTGTAACGCCAGGGTAGTGGGTTCGATTCCCGGGACCACCCATACGTAGAATGTATGCACACATGACTGTAAGTCGCTTTGGATAAAAGCGTCAGCTAAATGGCATATATTATTATTATATTATAGTAGAGTCAGTGTAGCTAATCGTAATAATGCTGATTATAGTGTACATGGTAAGATATTGTTATTATATATTATATACCAATAGGAGAGAGATTTGCCCCGTTGGCTTTTTGTAAAACACAACACCCCGTTTTTTTAGAAGCTGGTCTGGTAAAATGTAACTGCTTTGTGGTGTGGTACTGGTATTCTGTGTATTTGACCCGATGGCGTCTCGGAGTGATTTGAAACAAGAGGGAGAGCGAGTGGTGTGAGGAGAATCCTGCTCATCTTTACATGGAGGTGCCTGATATCAGGGTAGGAGGAACAACGCTGTTCCGGGAGTCATTTGAATGCAATATCAGTTTTGTTATACTCACAGACAATATTTTGACAGTTTTGGAAACTTTAGAGTTTTCTATCCAATACTACTAATAATATGCATATATTAGCAACTGAGACTGAGGTGCTGGCCGTTTACATTGGGCACCTTTTCAGCCAAGCTACTCAATACTGCCCCTGCAGCCATAAGAAGTTAACTAACCTCCAAACAGAGCTTCAATGCCATACAACTCTCCTTCCGTGGCCTCCAACTGCTCTTAAACACTAGTAAAACCAAATGCATGCTTGGTATTTGTAGTTGTCCACATATTCTTAGTCAGAACCGTCCAATCTAAAATCGGGTTCCTATTTCGCAAAAAAGCCTCATTCACTCACACGCCGCCAAACATACCCTCGTAAAACTGACTATCCTACCGATCCTCGACTTTGGCGACGTCATTTACAAAATAGCTTCCAGAAGTAGACATGCTCATGTTATTTATGTTTGAGTTGATAGTGCAGGTTCAGCTGCAGACAGTGGACTTCCTACTAGGGCACACAGTTCTAACAATACAACTCTGGCACATGATTCCATGTATACAATAACTGTGGAATCAGCAGAGGCAGTCACAGCAGGTAGAGGGACATAAATTAGGTTACTTACATTGATGTCTGCCAACACCCTCTGGTGTAATGTACATATGCTGAAGCATTATGACAACTCTGCATCACAATTTGTAGGTATTGACTGAGCTGGGCTTGGCTCGTTGATAAATGTGTCTTAACGCAGCCTTATAGTGCTGTGAAAGGATCCAGGAACACAAATTATTTGGGTGGATCCCATCCTCCTCATAAAAGAAAAAAAAAATCTCTAGACCACCTTTACTCCACACACGGAGATGCATACAACGCTCTCCCTCACTAAAGCAGGAAGTACCAGTGACTTGCTCAATACGGAAGTGGTCGGATGACGCAGATGCTAAGCTACAGGACTGTTTTGCACAGACTGGAATATGTTAATGTGATTCATCCAATGATGGATTAGTTCTATTGAATCCAATATACATTATAATGGATTGGTTCTATTGGAATCCAATATACATTATAATGGATTAGTTCTATTGGAATCCAATATGCATTATAATGGATTGGTTCTATTGGAATCCAATATACATTATAATGGATTGGTTCTATTGGAATCCAATATACATTATAATGGATTGGTTCTATTGGAATCCAATATACATTATAATGGATTGGTTCTATTGGAATCCAACACACAGTATAATGGTTTAGTTCTATTGGAATCCAATATACATTATAATGGATTAGTTCTATTGGAATCCAATATACATTATAATGGATTAGTTCTATTGGAATCCAAGACACAGTATAATGGATTAGTTCTATTGGAATCCAATATACATTATAATGGATTAGTTCTATTGGAATCCAATATACATTATAATGGATTAGTTCTATTGGAATCCAATATACATTATAATGGATTAGTTCTATTGGAATCCAAGACACAGTATAATGGATTGGTTCTATTGGAATCCAACACACATTATAATGGTTTAGTTCTATTGGAATCCAATATACATTATAATGGATTAGTTCTATTGGAATCCAATATACATTATAATGGATTGGTTCTATTGGAATCCAATATACATTATAATGGATTGGTTCTATTGGAATCCAATATACATTATAATGGATTAGTTCTATTGGAATCCAATATACATTATAATGGATTGGTTCTATTGGAATCCAATATACATTATAATGGATTGGTTCTATTGGAATCCAAGACACAGTATAATGGATTGGTTCTATTGGAATCCAATATACATTTTAATGGATTGGTTCTATTGGAATCCAATATACATTATAATGGATTAGTTCTATTGGAATCCAACACACATTATAATGGATTAGTTCTATTGGAATCCAATATACATTATAATGGATTAGTTCTATTGGAATCCAACACACAGTTTAATGGATTAGTTCTATTGGAATCCAATATACATTATAATGGATTAGTTCTATTGGAATCCAACACACATTATAATGGATTAGTTCTATTGGAATCCAAGACACATATATACCTCAGTCATCGGCTTCATTAAAAAAATATTTAAAAAATGGCCAGTAAACAGAAGGCCGCTGGGCTCGAATACCAGAGCTGACAAGGCGAAGAAAAAAAATCTGTCACTATTCCCATATGTATTGTTGGGTCCTTCTCAGTCTGTCACTTAGGCGTGATGTTTGATACTTCTGAAAACTTTAAATGTAATTATCCTCACCTTGAGCATGTGTATTTCTGGCTCAGTCTTAATCTGTCTTTGTCAAATAACTCTGAGCTGAAAGGGCCCATCTGCAAAAGGGGGCCACAGATGGGACCCGAGCTAGCTGGCGGGGCATTGTGTGTGTGTGTGTGTGTGTGTGTGTGTGGGGGGGGGCTTGTTGGTTGGTTTTTCGCAGATGGGACCTAAAGTCCCCACAAGGACAGTAGAACAAGGAGAGTAAAACCTCCCCATGAGGACAAAGGCTGTTTTAAGCTCAAGGGTTTAGGGTTACAATTACGTTGAGCGTAAGGGGTTGTGGTAAGAGGGTAGGGTTATGGTAAGGGGTTGTGGTAAGAGGGTAGGGTTACAATTAGGTTGAGCGTAAGGGGTTGTGGTAAGGGGTTGTGGTAAGGGGTTGTGGTAAGAGGGTAGGGTTATGATAAGGGGTTGTGGTAAGGGGGTAGGGTTGTGGTAAGGGGTTGTGGTAAGGGTTAAGGAAAATAGGATTCTGAATGTAAATGTCATTCCCAACCAGGATAGATACATAGTGGTCAGTAGCAGTGGGATGGAGTCGTCCTGACAGGGCCGTAGGACCACAGCATTAGAACGGCTGATCTCTGATTATATTTGAATCCTCAGGGATCATCGTCCTCTCCAACTATTGATCTCCAACTGCTTCATCATCATGAGATGTTTTTGACTCTATAAACCTGCCGAAACAGTGTTGTCCTCTATAAACCTGCCTCAACAGACAGTGTTGTCCTCTATAAACCTGCCTCAACAGTGTTGTCCTCTATAAACCTGCCTCAACAGTGTTGTCCTCTATAAACCTGCCTCAACAGTGTTGTCCTCTATAAACCTGCCTAAACAGACAGTGTTGTCCTCTATAAACCTGCCTAAACAGACAGTGTTGTCCTCTATAAACCTGCCTAAACAGACAGTGTTGTCCTCTATAAACCTGCCTCAACAGTGTTGTCCTCTATAAACCTGCCTCAACAGTGTTGTCCTCTATAAACCTGCCTAAACAGACAGTGTTGTCCTCTATAAACCTGCCTCAACAGACAGTGTTGTCCTCTATAAACCTGCCTAAACAGACAGTGTTGTCCTCTATAAACCTGCCTCAACAGACAGTGTTGTCCTCTATAAACCTGCCTCAACAGACAGTGTTGTCCTCTATAAACCTGCCTCAACAGACAGTGTTGTCCTCTATAAACCTGCCTCAACAGGACAGTGTTGTCCTCTATAAACCTGCCTCAACAGACAGTGTTGTCCTCTATAAACCTGCCTCAACAGACAGTGTTGTCCTCTATAAACCTGCCTCAACAGACAGTGTTGTCCTCTATAAACCTGCCTCAACAGACAGTGTTGTCCTCTATAAACCTGCCTCAACAGACAGTGTTGTCCTCTATAAACCTGCCTCAACAGACAGTGTTGTCCTCTATTAACCTGCCTCAACAGACAGTGTTGTCCTCTATAAACCTGCCTAAACAGACAGTGTTGTCCTCTATAAACCTGCCTCAACAGTGTTGTCCTCTATAAACCTGCCTCAACAGACAGTGTTGTCCTCTATAAACCTGCCTCAACAGACAGTGTTGTCCTCTATAAACCTGCCTCAACAGACAGTGTTGTCCTCTATAAACCTGCCTAAACAGACAGTGTTGTCCTCTATAAACCTGCCTAAACAGACAGTGTTGTCCTCTATAAACCTGCCTAAACAGACAGTGTTGTCCTCTATAAACCTGCCTCAACAGACAGTGTTGTCCTCTATAAACCTGCCTCAACAGACAGTGTTGTCCTCTATAAACCTGCCTCAACAGACAGTGTTGTCCTCTATAAACCTGCCTCAACAGACAGTGTTGTCCTCTATAAACCTGCCTCAACAGACAGTGTTGTCCTCTATAAACCTGCCTCAACAGACAGTGTTGTCCTCTAAACCTGCCTCAACAGACAGTGTTGTCCTCTATAAACCTGCCTCAACAGACAGTGTTGTCCTCTATAAACCTGCCTCAACAGACAGTGTTGTCCTCTATAAACCTGCCTCAACAGACAGTGTTGTCCTCTATAAACCTGCCTAAACAGACAGTGTTGTCCTCTATAAACCTGCCTCAACAGACAGTGTTGTCCTCTATAAACCTGCCTCAACAGTGTTGTCCTCTATAAACCTGCCTCAACAGTGTTGTCCTCTATAAACCTGCCTCAACAGTGTTGTCCTCTATAAACCTGCCTCAACAGACAGTGTTGTCCTCTATAAACCTGCCTCAACAGACAGTGTTGTCCTCTATAAACCTGCCTCAACAAACAGTGTTGTCCTCTATAAACCTGCCTCAACAAACAGTGTTGTCCTCTATAAACCTGCCTCAACAGACAGTGTTGTCCTCTATAAACATGCCTTAACAGACAGTGTTGTCCTCTATAAACCTGCCTCAACAGACAGTGTTGTCCTCTATAAACCTGCCTCAACAGACAGTGTTGTCCTCTATAAACCTGCCTCAACAGACAGTGTTGTCCTCTATAAACCTGCCTCAACAGACAGTGAAATAGAACCAGATGTTGGTTGGTTCCATAAAACAGGAAAGTGGTTGTTCTCTTTCTGCCAGATTAAATGCTTGTTGACTGGTGGTAAATGTATCCCAAATACATTTCTATAATTGCTTCTGATGTCAGACACTTGGCGGTAATCTCCTTCAGGGCCTCGTCGTGATTTTCCATGTTGATTATTTTCCCACGACACATCATGCCAATTTGAAAATATATTTTAAAAATAGACCCCATCTAAGCAGACATTTTGAGACCCCTCCCCCCTTCAAGCTGCCAGGATGGTCCCATGGTAGACTGGTGTTTTGTCTCCCAGAGTCTAGATCAATTCCAGTTTATTGGAAGAGGATCTGATCTGAAACAGTGATACGAATATTAATTATACATCTGCTGCTGTTGAAATGTACTGGACTCAATCCCTCTTGTCACATCGGAGTGATATCATATCCATGTCCTTTAGTCCATGGTTTCCGTTTTAGACAAGCGACCAGGAAGATTTTATTTTATTTCATCGTACATTCTGGACCCAGTCATCTGTATTCATTGGGTGTGTAAAGCCATCGAGGCCGTCCAACCCCCTGCAACGAGGAATATCGGACCAAATGACCAGCCACATTTACTTGTCCTTAATTAAACAGCCTAGAACTAAATACAGAAAAACACTGTTCCTTTGTGTGTTTCGATGTGTAGCATATTCACAAACTTTATAGCCCGTTGATTTATTGGTTTTTTACCTTTCCTACAACGATAATTGTCCACCTCACAGTTCAGCTGTCAGAGATTTGAGAACTAAGTGTACAGGACATTGCATGACCTATAGGCTTAGTCCACTGTATGATATTAATATGTGTGTGTGAAGCTTAGGCTTAGCCTTAGCCCCAGAGAGAGAGCAATACCGGCGGCCACGACACCGAAATGAATTTATTTTCAGTACAGAAGGAGGCTAATTCATACAGGAGGAGGCTAATTCATACAGGAGGAGGCTAATTCATACAGGAGGAGGCTAATTCATACAGGAGGAGGCTAATTCGTACAGGAGGAGGCTAATTCGTACAGGAGGAGGCTAATTCGTACAGGAGGAGGCTAATTCGTACAGGAGGAGGCTAATTCGTACAGGAGGAGGCTAATTCGTACAGGAGGAGGCTAATTCGTACAGGAGGAGGCTAATTCATACAGGAGGCTAATTCGTACAGGAGGAGGCTAATTCGTACAGGAGGAGGCTAATTCGTACAGGAGGAGGCTAATTCGTACAGGAGGAGGCTAATTCGTACAGGAGGAGGCTAATTCGTACAGGAGGAGGCTAATTCGTTAGTTTTCAATAAGAATATTTTCATATATTTTTCACACACACACACTGCTCAAAAAACACATCCTAGATCTGAATGAATGAAATATTGTTAAATACTTTTATCTTTAAATAGTTGAATGTGCTGACAACAAAATCATACATTTGATGAATCACACAAAAATAAATAAATGGAAATCAAATGTATCAACCCATGGAGGTCTGGATTTGGAGTGACACTCAAAATTAAAGTGGAGAACCACACTACAGACTGATCCAACTTTGTAATGTTCTTAAAACAAGTCAAAATACCTGTCTGACCTCTCTCTCTCTGTCTTTGTCTGTCTCTGTCTGTCTGTCTCGGTCTGTCTCTCTCTCCAGATAAACCAGGGAACTATGACGGGGTACCTGTCTGTGGTCTTACCTGTCTGTTTCCCTGTCTCACATTTCTCTCTGTCTCTCTCTCCAGATAAACCAGAGAACTATGACTGGGTACCTGTCTGTGGTCTTACCTGTCTGTTTCCCTGTCTCACATTTCTCTCTCTCTCTCTGTCTCTCTCTCCAGATAAACCAGAGAACTATGACGGGGTACCTGTCTGTAGTCTTTCCTGTCTGTTTCCCTGTCTCACATTTCTCTCTCTCTCTCTCCAGATAAACCAGGGAACTATGACGGGGTACCTGTCTGTGGTCTTACCTGTCTGTTTCCCTGTCTCACATTTCTCTCTGTCTCTCTCTCCAGATAAACCAGAGAACTATGACTGGGTACCTGTCTGTGGTCTTACCTGTCTGTTTCCCTGTCTCACATTTCTCTCTCTCTCTCTCTCCAGATAAACCAGGGAACTATGACGGGGTACCTGTCTGTGGTCTTACCTGTCTGTTTCCCTGTCTCACATTTCTCTCTCTCTCTCTCTCTCTCTCTCCAGATAAACCAGAGAACTATGACGTGTGGTACGAGAGTCGCTTCGAGGACTGTGACAAGGAAGCCTGCCTGTCCTTCTCCAAGGAGTCTCTGTGTAACCGCGTCACCGTGGACCACAACTACTACGCTGTGTGTCAGAACCTGCTGTCTCGTTACGCCACGTGGCGAGGGACCACCGGCGGCCTGCTCCACGACCCCCCAGCCCACGTAGCCAAAGACGGCCAGCTGGAAGCGCTGTTGGACGAGTGTACCAACCCTAAAAAACGCTACGGACGCTTCACGGCCGCCAAGGACCTGAGAGACTACCTCACCCAGCTCGTGGCCTCCGCCTCGGCGAGGTAATGACCAGAGCTGGCGGTTAGCGGTGGCCTGCATCTCAGCCGCACGGTGGTACGGGTTGGGTGAGGGTTTGATCTCCCCCTCTCTGACCTTGTCCCCGGGAACTTGACCATGACTTTTGAACCTTGACACTCCTCCTCGTCTCACTTCAAGTCCAGGAGATCGCCACCCCGCTGGTCACACTTTGCAGCAGCTTTGATCGGTCCTCTCGTCTCCTGGTGTCAACCAACCAGAGCAGCTTCAGAGGAGATGT
The DNA here is from genome assembly GCF_023373465.1 of Oncorhynchus keta. NCBI lineage: Eukaryota > Metazoa > Chordata > Actinopteri > Salmoniformes > Salmonidae > Oncorhynchus > Oncorhynchus keta. Next base: position 80,740,981 of record NC_068448.1, read on the forward strand.
TTAAAACGGAACTGACTGTGGTAGCTGGTTGGAGCTGAAGGACCAGGAGGAAGAGGATCAGCCAATAAGGAGAGCTTTAACCCGTGGTCAGGCTAACATAGACTGTACATGACTTCTCTCCTCCACCCAGACCCTCTCCGTTTATCCATCAGGACTCTTGTGTTTGCTATCATTTTATCTTAACCATTCTTTCTTTCTGAAAACGTCCCTGTTGTCCTTTTTTGGTTTGGGGTGGAACGAATCAGAACGGGAGCATGTTGACATTTCTGCTGTATGTTCTGTTCAGGAGGACGGTCACTATCTCAACTCTGCTATTGTCCCACGTGGAGACCTGAGCACAGCACCGCAGGTTAACAGAGGAAGATAAAGCCTTGGCTATAAAAGTCTACTTCCTGCTACTCTAATTGATCACTTGATTTCCAGTTCACCTGAAGTCAGGCAATCTAGGTTTTTATATAGGGAGGGAGGAACAGGATAGTGATGCCAATGAGGACTGTGGTGGTGCAGAATCTGATATTAGATGTTGTGTGTCTTTACCAAAGAGGCTATATGAAACACTGAACTACCCCCCAGTACCATGCATGACACAACGCTGTTCTGATCCTGTATGACTGCCCAGAGGAACCTTCCCTCCATCTGTCTGGCAACACAATCTGCATAGGAACGATTTGTATGAATCCAACTTAAGCCCAGGGTCAGCGTTAACCAGGCTCCCTTCTCTGTGTTGAATCAGAGCTAAGCCCAGGGTCAGGGTTAACCAGGCTCCCTTCTCTGTGTTAAATGAGAACCAGGCTCCCTTCTCTGTGTTAAATGAGAACCAAGCTCCCTTCTCTGTGTTGAATCAGAGCTAAGCCCAGGGTCAGGGTTAACCAGGCTCCCTTCTCTGTGTTGAATCAGAGCTAAGCCCAGGGTCAGGGTTAACCAGGCTCCCTTCTCTGTGTTGAATCAGAGCTAAGCCCAGGGTCAGGGTTAACCAGGCTCCCTTCTCTGTGTTGAATCAGAGCTAAGCCCAGGGTCAGGGTTAACCAGGCTCCCTTCTCTGTGTTAAATGAGAACCAGGCTCCCTTCTCTGTGTTGAATCAGAGCTAAGCCCAGGGTCAGGGTTAACCAGGCTCCCTTCTCTGTGTTAAATCAGAGCTAAGCCCAGGGTCAGGGTTAACCAGGCTCCCTTCTCTGTGTTGAATCAGAGCTAAGCCCAGGGTCAGGGTTAACCAGGCTCCCTTCTCTGTGTTGAATCAGAGCTAAGCCCAGGGTCAGGGTTAACCAGGCTCCCTTCTCTGTGTTGAATCAGAGCTAAGCCCAGGGTCAGCGTTAACCAAGCTCCCTTCTCTGTGTTGAATCAGAGCTAAGCCCAGGGTCAGGGTTAACCAGGCTCCCTTCTCTGTGTTAAATCAGAGCTAAGCCCAGGGTCAGGGTTAACCAGGCTCCCTTCTCTGTGTTGAATCAGAGCTAAGCCCAGGGTCAGCGTTAACCAAGCTCCCTTCTGTGTTAAATCAGAGCTAAGCCCAGGGTCAGGGTTAACCAGGCTCCCTTCTCTGTGTTAAATGAGAACCAGGCTCCCTTCTCTGTGTTAAATGAGAACCAGGCTCCCTTCTCTGTGTTAAATCAGAACCAGGCTCCCTTCTCTGTGTTAAATCAGAACCAGGCTCCCTTCTCTGTGTTAAATCAGAACCAGGCTCCCTTCTCTGTGTTAAATCAGAACCAGGCTCCCTTCTCTGTGTTGAATCAGAACCAGGCTCCCTTCTCTGTGTTAAATGAGAACCAGGCTCCCTTCTCTGTGTTAAATCAGAACCAGGCTCCCTTCTCTGTGTTAAATCAGAACCAGGCTCCCTTCTGTGTTAAATCAGAACCAGGCTCCCTTCTCTGTGTTAAATCAGAACCAGGCTCCCTTCTCTGTGTTAAATCAGAACCAGGCTCCCTTCTCTGTGTTAAATGAGAACCAGGCTCCCTTCTCTGTGTTGAATCAGAACCAAGCTCCCTTCTCTGTGTTGAATCAGAACCAAGCTCCCTTCTCTGTGTTAAATGAGAACCAGGCTCCCTTCTCTGTGTTGAATCAGAACCAGGCTCCCTTCTCTGTGTTAAATCAGAGCTAAGCCCAGGGTCAGGGTTAACCAGGCTCCCTTCTCTGTGTTGAATCAGAGCTAAGCCCAGGGTCAGGGTTAACCAGGCTCCCTTCTCTGTGTTGGATCAGAGCTAAGCCCAGGGTCAGGGTTAACCAGGCTCCCTTCTCTGTGTTAAATGAGAACCAGGCTCCCTTCTCTGTGTTAAATGAGAACCAGGCTCCCTTCTCTGTGTTAAATGAGAACCAGGCTCCCTTCTCTGTGTTAAATCAGAACCAGGCTCCCTTCTCTGTGTTAAATCAGAACCAAGCTCCCTTCTCTGTGTTAAATCAGAACCAGGCTCCCTTCTCTGTGTTAAATCAGAACCAAGCTCCCTTCTCTGTGTTGAATCAGAACCAGGCTCCCTTCTCTGTGTTAAATCAGAACCAGGCTCCCTTCTCTGTGTTAAATCAGAACCAGGCTCCCTTCTCTGTGTTAAATCAGAACCAGGCTCCCTTCTCTGTGTTAAATCAGAACCAAGCTCCCTTCTCTGTGTTAAATCAGAACCAAGCTCCCTTCTCTGTGTTAAATCAGAACCAAGCTGCCTTCTCTGTGTTAAATCAGAACCAGGCTCCCTTCTCTGTGTTAAATCAGAACCAAGCTCCCTTCTCTGTGTTGAATCAGAACCAAGCTCCCTTCTCTGTGTTGAATCAGAACCAAGCTCCCTTCTCTGTGTTGAATCAGAACCAAGCTCCCTTCTCTGTGTTGAATCAGAACCAGGCTCCCTTCTCTGTGTTGAATCAGTGATTACTTCAAGAGATAATTAAAGGAAGGGTGGATGCATTTTCAAACAGACCCTAAGAATTGGGCCACAGTGTGAATGTCGCATTGCCATTGCAGTGGACTGCAGTACCCACAGAGTCTGTAATTGATAACTGACTCCATGTCTGACTGTTTGAAAAAGGAAATGTTGATCCTTTCTTGTTCTGCGCGTTTTATCCACTTCCTCAACAACCCCAGATTTGGCTCATCACACGTCGTAATTTCACAGAGTTTTGTGTTCATTATTAAACGTTGCCTCCTCACTGCTCAGCTTCACGTTGAGCCATCCAGCTTTAAATGGTATGTATGTTTTATCTCCAACACATTAGAGCACATTTGGGTTGATTTTGCACTTGGTGGACCAATAAATTAAAGCCCAAGTAATCATGATGTACTGTATGTTCATTTGAATAGTGAGAAGTTTGTTGTAGCTCAGCGTCCTTTTGTCTCTCAGAGCTAGGGAACAGAAAAACAACGTCCTTTCGTCTCAGAGCTAGGGAACAGAAAAACAACGTCCTTTCGTCTCAGAGCTAGGGAACAGAAAAACAACGTCCTTTTGTCTCAGAGCTAGGGAACAGAAAAACAACGTCCTTTCGTCTCAGAGCTAGGGAACAGAAAAACAACGTCCTTTTGTCTCAGAGCTAGGGAACAGAAAAACAACGTCCTTTCGTCTCAGAGCTAGGGAACAGAAAAACAACGTCCTTCTCCGAGCTAGGAAACAGAAAAACAACGTCCTTTCGTCTCAGAGCTAGGGAACATAAAAACAACGTCCTTCTCCGAGCTAGGAAACAGAAAAACAACGTCCTTTCTTCTCAGAGCTAGGGAACAGAAAAACAACGTCCTTCTCCGAGCTAGGGAACAGAAAAACAACGCCCTTTCTTCTCAGAGCTAGGGAACAGAAACACAACGTCCTTCTCAGAGCTAGGGAACAGAAAAACAACGCCCTTCTCCGAGCTAGGAAACAGAAAAACAACGTCCTTTCGTCTCAGAGCTAGGGAACAGAAAAACAACGTCCTTCTCCGAGCTAGGAAACAGAAAAACAACGTCCTTTCGTCTCAGAGCTAGGGAACATAAAAACAACGTCCTTCTCCGAGCTAGGAAACAGAAAAACAACGTCCTTTCTTCTCAGAGCTAGGGAACAGAAAAACAACGTCCTTTCTTCTCAGAGCTAGGGAACAGAAACACAACGTCCTTTCTTCTCAGAGCTAGGGAACAGAAAAACAACGTCCTTTCGTCTCAGAGCTAGGGAACAGAAAAACAACGTCCTTTCGTCTCAGAGCTAGGGAACAGAAACACAACGTCCTTTCGTCTCAGAGCTAGGGAACAGAAAAACAACGTCCTTTCGTCTCAGAGCTAGGGAACAGAAAAACAACGTCCTTTCGTCTCAGAGCTAGGGAACAGAAAAACAACGTCCTTTCGTCTCAGAGCTAGGGAACAGAAAAACAACGTCCTTTCGTCTCAGAGCTAGGGAACAGAAAAACAACGTCCTTCTCAGAGCTAGGGAACAGAAAAACAACGTCCTTCTCAGAGCTAGGGAACAGAAAAACAACGTCCTTCTCAGAGCTAGTGAACAGAAAAACAACGTCCTTTCGTCTCAGAGCTAGGGAATAGAAAAACAACGTCCTTTCGTCTCAGAGCTAGGGAACAGAAACACAACGTCCTTTCGTCTCAGAGCTAGGGAACAGAAAAACAACGTCCTTTCGTCTCAGAGCTAGGGAACAGAAAAACAACGTCTTTTCGTCTCAGAGCTAGGGAACAGAAAAACAACGTCCTTTCGTCTTAGAGCTAGGGAACAGAAAAACAACGTCCTTTCGTCTTAGAGCTAGGGAACAGAAAAACAACGTCCTTCTCAGAGCTAGGGAACAGAAAAACAACGTCCTTCTCAGAGCTAGGGAACAGAAAAACAACGTCCTTCTCCGAGCTAGTGAACAGAAAAACAATGTCCTTCTCAGAGCTAGGGAACAGAAAAACAACGTCCTTCTCAGAGCTAGTGAACAGAAAAACAACGTCCTTTCTTCTCAGAGCTAGGGAACAGAAAAACAACGTCCTTCTCAGAGCTAGAGAACAGAAAAACAACGTCCTTTCGTCTCAGAGCTAGGGAACATAAAAACAACGTCCTTTCTTCTCAGAGCTAGGGAACAGAAAAACAACGTCCTTCTCAGAGCTAGGGAACAGAAACACAACGTCCTTCTCAGAGCTAGGGAACAGAAACACAACGTCCTTTCTTCTCAGAGCTAGGGAACAGAAACACAACGTCCTTTCTTCTCAGAGCTAGGGAACAGAAACACAACGTCCTTTCGTCTCAGAGCTAGGGAACAGAAAAACAACGTCCTTTCGTCTCAGAGCTCGGGAACAGAAAAACAACGTCCTTTCTTCTCAGAGCTAGTGAACAGAAACACAACGTCCTTTCTTCTCAGAGCTAGGGAACAGAAACACAACGTCCTTTCTTCTCAGAGCTAGGGAACAGAAACACAACGTCCTTTCTTCTCAGAGCTAGTGAACAGAAACACAACGTCCTTTCTTCTCAGAGCTAGGGAACAGAAACACAACGTCCTTTCGTCTCAGAGCTAGGGAACAGAAAAACAACGTCCTTTCTTCTCAGAGCTAGGGAACAGAAACACACAACGTCCTTCTCAGAGCTAGTGAACAGAAAAACAACGTCCTTTCTTCTCAGAGCTAGGGAACATAAAAACAACGTCCTTCTCAGAGCTAGGGAACAGAAACACAACGTCCTTTCGTCTCAGAGCTAGTGAACAGAAAAACAACGTCCTTCTCAGAGCTAGGGAACAGAAAAACAACGTCCTTCTCAGAGCTAGGGAACATAAAAACAACGTCCTTTCTTCTCAGAGCTAGGGAACAGAAAAACAACGTCCTTCTCAGAGCTAGGGAACAGAAACACAACGTCCTTCTCAGAGCTAGGGAACAGAAACACAACGTCCTTTCTTCTCAGAGCTAGGGAACAGAAACACAACGTCCTTTCGTCTCAGAGCTAGGGAACAGAAAAACAACGTCCTTTCTTCTCAGAGCTAGGGAACATAAAAACAACGTCCTTTCGTCTCAGAGCTAGGGAACAGAAAAACAACGTCCTTTCGTCTCAGAGCTAGGGAACAGAAAAACAACGTCCTTTCGTCTCAGAGCTAGGGAACAGAAAAACAACGTCCTTTCGTCTCAGAGCTAGGGAACAGAAAAACAACGTCCTTTCTTCTCAGAGCTAGGGAACAGAAACACAACGTCCTTTCGTCTCAGAGCTAGGGAACAGAAAAACAACGTCCTTTCTTCTCAGAGCTAGGGAACATAAAAACAACGTCCTTTCGTCTCAGAGCTAGGGAACAGAAAAACAACGTCCTTTCGTCTCAGAGCTAGGGAACAGAAACACAACGTCCTTTCGTCTTAGAGCTAGGGAACAGAAAAACAACGTCCTTTCTTCTCAGAGCTAGGGAACAGAAACACAACGTCCTTCTCAGAGCTAGGGAACAGAAAAACAACGTCCTTCTCAGAGCTAGGGAACAGAAAAACAACGTCCTTCTCAGAGCTAGTGAACAGAAAATCAATATCCAACAGTCAATGCTGTACACTACATTCTATACAGACAGTGTCCCCCCAAAGGGTACCCTATTCCCTATATAGTGCACTACTTTTGACCAGAGCCCTCTGGCTCTAAATAGGGAACAGGGTGCCTTTTGAGAGGTCTATAAACACAATCAGATAGTAATTTACAGTCAATACAATCCACCATACAGTACATGTACGATTCCCTATATAGTGCACTACTTTAGTAGCCTAGCTAAACCAGCCTGATTCCCTATATAGAGCACTACTTTAGTAGTATAAATTCCCTCTATATAGGGAATCAGGCTGGTTTAGCTAGACTACTAAAGTAGTGCACTATATAGGGAATCAGGCTGGTTTAGCTAGGCTACTAAAGTAGTGCACTATATAGGGAATGTCTGGTTTAGCTAGGCTACTAAAGTAGTGCACTATATAGGGAATGTCTGGTTTAGCTCGGCTACTAAAGTAGTGCACTATATAGGGAATCAGGCTGGTTTAGCTAGGCTACTAAAGTAGTGCACTATATAGGGAATCAGGCTGGTTTAGCTAGGTTACTAAAGTAGTGCACTATATAGGGAATGTCTGGTTTAGCTAGGCTACTAAAGTAGTGCACTATATAGGGAATCAGGCTGGTTTAGCTAGGCTACTAAAGTAGTGCACTATATAGGGAATCAGGCTGGTTTAGCTCGGCTACTAAAGTAGTGCACTATATAGGGAATGTCTGGTTTAGCTAGGCTACTAAAGTAGTGCACTATATAGGGAATCAGGCTGGTTTAGCTAGGCTACTAAAGTAGTGCACTATATAGGGAATCAGGCTGGTTTAGCAAGGCTACTAAAGTAGTGCACTATATAGGGAATAGGCTGGTTTAGCTAGGCTACTAAAGTAGTGCACTATATAGGGAATCAGGCTGGTTTAGCTAGGCTACTAAAGTAGTGCACTATATAGGGAATCAGGCTGGTTTAGCTCGGCTACTAAAGTAGTGCACTATATAGGGAATGTCTGGTTTAGCTAGGCTACTAAAGTAGTGCACTATATAGGGAATCAGGCTGGTTTAGCTAGGCCACTAAAGGAGTGCACTATATAGGGAATGTCTGGTTTAGCTAGGCTACTAAAGTAGTGCACTATATAGGGAATAGGCTGCCATTTGGGGGACACGCCTTGTTTTGGAATGTTTCCCTGGCCTGGAGGATCGTGATTGGTTCGTTCTGTAGTTTGAGGAGGGATTTGTACGTGCGTAAATAACTGTCTGCTTTTGTACTGTAATTTTTCATTTGAGTATTTTATATCAGCAAGTGTCTGATTTTACTGTGCCTTTCATTCAAAGGTTGTATTTACAACTTTTTAGTGGGTTTAAATATTAAAATATATGAATATATATATATATATACTTACCTGGTGTGTTGTTGACTTTTCTGTCAATCGCTGACTCTGTCATTACTTTTGCTCAGGTTGTCACTACAGGTGTTTTCAGGTGTTTTTGACTGCAGGTTTTGATTGGCCTAATTTTCCTTTTCAAAACAGTTATTTATCATCACTATGAACGCATCCCGATAGTCCTTTTAGCCTCCGTCGTATTTTGACTCTGTGTGTATCTGTAAGTGTGTGCTAGTTGTGTGTGGCTCAACTTTGTTAACCCGCACCCGACCCTAACCCGCTGTGGCCCGCACCCGACCCTAACCCGCTGTGGCCCGCACCTGACCCTAACCCGCTGTGTCCTGACCCTAACCCGCTGTGTCCTGACCCTAACCCGCTGTGTCCTGACCCTAACCCGCTGTGTCCTGACCCTAACCCGCTGTGTCCTGACCCTAACCCGCTGTGTCCTGACCCTAACCCGCTGTGTCCTGACCCTAACCCGCTGTGTCCTGACCCTAACCCGCTGTGGCCTGACCCTAACCCGCTGTGTCCTGACCCTAACCCGCTGTGTCCTGACCCTAACCCGCTGTGTCCTGACCCTAACCCGCTGTGGCCCGCACCCGACCCTAACCCGCTGTGTCCTGACCCTAACTCGCTGTGGCCCGCACCCGACCCTAACCCGCTGTGTCCTGACCCTAACCCGCTAATGGAGAAAATGTTTCTGCTTATAATTTGACATTTTGTTTGGCTATTTGCAACTTGTCTATAATTAGATACGTGCAGCTTCTCTTCTGTCATTACATGTTGCCCAAGAAGAATAAATAAACCTTTGCGCACCTGAATAATGTCATAAATATGTAGAATGAATGCATACATTTAGTTGACATCGGTAAAGTTCTCTGTCATCTCTTCTTTCACGGAGCAAAGACGTTTAGGGACCGGGGAGAAAATGCAATAACTTTCCAAATGACATCAGTTTGACCGGTTGTAAGGAAATAGAAAGCAGGGGGGAAAAACAACTTGTTTCTGATGTGATTTCAGGTCAGCTTGGATGCATATTTTATGTGGTTGAAATACGATCAGCTGTTATGATGCTGATAAAGACAGGGACCGTCTGTAAAGGTGCTATCTTCATCAGCATCATAACAGCTGAGAGTATTTCAACCACAGTTAGGGACCGTCTGTAAAGGTGCTATCTTCATCAGCATCATAACAGCTGAGAGTATTTCAACCACAGTTAGGGACCGTCTGTAAAGGTGGTGTATTTTTTAACTGCACATTCGCATTCTCTCAAGATGCTGAAAGAAATGAATCCTATTATTCCACTCCTGTTCCCAAGTTATAATGTTGCCTACATTTGGTGTATCCTTTTACTGCAAGAAATACTTCATTCTGCAGGACTCAATACTAAGGATATGTGAGAGGTTATAGACCTACAGTCGGCGACATTTTAGTTTCCATTTAACCCATGTGAACAGTAGGCTACAGTTCCCTTGATGTGCCATAGGCCTATTTGTTTATTTAGCTGAAATAAAGGTTAAATAAATAAAAAAATACAAAATGGAAGTCCCCATCTTGTGACTCTAATTTTTATAGCTTCTCACAATCATCACACACAACACAACATCATCCTCTAACTTCTACACCACATAACATAGCCAGCACTGCTGTCATCCTCTAACTACTACACCACATAACATAGCCAGCACTGCTGTCATCCTCTAACTACTACACCACATAACATAGCCAGCACTGCTATCATCCGCTAACTACTACACCACACAACATAGCCAGCACTGCTATCATCCGCTAACTACTACACCACACAACATAGCCAGCACTGCTATCATCCTCTAACTACTACACCACATAACATAGCCAGCACTGCTGTCATCCTCTAACTACACTGCTGTCATCCTCTAACGACTACACCACATAACATAGCCAGCACTGCTGTCATCCTCTAACTACTACACCACACAACATAGCCAGCACTGCTATCATCTGCTAACTACTACACCACACAACATAGCCAGCACTGCTATCATCCGCTAACTTCTACACCACACAACATAGCCAGCACTGCTATCATCCGCTAACTACTACACCACACAACATAGCCAGCACTGCTATCATCCTCTAACCACTACACCACATAACATAGCCAGCACTGCTGTCATCCTCTAACTACACTGCTGTCATCCTCTAACTTCTACACCACATAACATAGCCAGCACTGCTGTCATCCTCTAACTACTACACCACATAACATAGCCAGCACTGCTGTCATCCTCTAACTACTACACCACATAACATAGCCAGCACTGCTGTCATCCTCTAACTACTACACCACATAACATAGCCAGCACTGCTGTCATCCTCTAACTACTACACCACATAACATAGCCAGCACTGCTGTCATCCTCTAACTACTACACCACATAACATAGCCAGCACTGCTATCATCATCTAACTACTACACCACATAACACAGCCAGGAGTGCTATCATCCTCTAACTACACTGCTATCATCCTCTAACTACTACACCACATAACACAGCCAGGAGTGCTATCATCCTCTAACTACACTGCTATCATCCTCTAACTACACTGCTAACACAGCCAGGAGTGCTCGCAGCTGTAGCTGTATATTTACACTACAGTGAAATGTGTTCAACAGTTTGGGGTCACTTAGAAATGTCCTTGTTTTTGAAAGAAAAGCACTTTTTTTTTTTGTCCATTAAAATAACATCAAATGGATCAGAAATACAGTGTAGGCATTGTTAATGTTGTAAATGACTATTGTAGCTGGAAATGGCAGATTTTTTTAATGGAATATCTACATAGGCGTACAGAGGCCCATTATCAGCAACCATCACTACTGTGTTTCAATGGCACGTTGTGTTAGCTAATCCAAGTTCATCATTTTAAAAGGCTAATTGATCATTAGAAAAACCTTTTGCAATTATATTAGCACAGCTGATAACTTTTGTTCTGATTAAAGAAGCAATAAACTGGCCTTCTTTAGACTAGTTGTGTATCTGGAGCATCAGCATTTGTGGGTTCGATTACAGGCTCAAAATGACCAGAAACAAAGAACTTTCTTCTGAAACTCGTCAGTCTATTCTTGTTCTGAGAAATGAAGGCCATTCCATGCGAGAAATTGCCAAGAAACTGAAGATCTCATACAACGCTGTGTACTACTCCCTTCACAGAACAGCACAAACTGGCCCTAACCAGAATAGAAAAAGGAGTGGGAGGCCCCGGTGCACAACTGAGCAAGAGGACAAGAACATCAGTGTCCAGTTTGAGAAACGGACAACTCACAAGTCTTCAACTGGCAGCTTCATTAAATAGTACCCGCAAAACACCAGTCTCAACGTCAACAGTGAAAAGGCGACTCCGGGATGCTGGCCTTCCAGGCAGAGTTGCAAAGAAAAAGACATATCTCAGACTGGCCAATAAAAAGAAAAGATTGGGTAAAAGAACACAGGAACTGCCAGGCTTTGATGGCAGTAGTTAGTTCCACCACAGGCTTTAGTGACTGACATCAATGCCTGGGGTGGAACTAACTACTGACATCAAGCCTGGGGTGGAACTAACTACTGACATCAAGCCTGGGGTAGAACTAACTACTGACATCAAAGCCTGGGGTGGAACTAACTACTGACATCAAGCCTGGGGTAGAACTAACTACTGACATCAAGCCTTGGGTAGAACTAACTACTGACATCAAAGCCTGGGGTAGAACTAACTACTGACATCAATGCCTGGGGTGGAACTAACTACTGACATCAAGCCTGGGGTAGAACTAACTACTGACATCAAAGCCTGGGGTAGAACTAACTACTGACATCAAAGCCTGGGGTGGAACTAACTACTGACATCAAGCCTGGGGTAGAACTAACTACTGACATCAAAGCCTGGGGTGGAACTAACTACTGACATCAATGCCTGGGGTAGAACTAACTACTGACATCAAAGCCTGGGGTAGAACTAACTACTGACATCAAAGCCTGGGGTAGAACTAACTACTGACATCAAAGCCTGGGGTAGAACTAACTACTGACATCAAAGCCTGGGGTAGAACTAACTACTGACATCAAAGCCTGGGGTAGAACTAACTACTGACATCAAAGCCTGGGGTGGAACTAACTACTGACATCAAAGCCTGGGGTAGAACTAACTACTGACATCAAAGCCTGGGGTAGAACTAACTACTGACATCAATGCCTGGGGTAGAACTAACTACTGACATCAAAGCCTGGGGTAGAACTAACTACTGACATCAAAGCCTGGGGTAGAACTAACTACTGACATCAATGCCTGGGGTAGAACTAACTACTGACATCAAAGCCTGGGGTAGAACTAACTACTGACATCAAAGCCTGGGGTAGAACTAACTACTGACATCAATGCCTGGGGTAGAACTAACTACTGACATCAATGCCTGGGGTAGAACTAACTACTGACATCAATGCCTGGGGTAGAACTAACTACTGACATCAAAGCCTGGGGTAGAACTAACTACTGACATCAAAGCCTCAAAGCAGCTAAATTACATTATCCATGACTGTAAGTATCTCTCCCTCTCATCTTCTTCCTCTTTGTAATTGTCCCTATTTATTTGACACACCCGGTTGCTGGTTTTGTGTGGCGTCACACACTGTCAATGGCAGGTAAAGGGTATGTTTCTCACAACACTACTACACGAGTCTGTCGCTACCTACACTACTACACGTACCTACACTAATACACAAGTCTGTCACTACCTACACTACTACACGAGTCTGTCGCTACCTACACTACTACACGAGTCTATCGCTACCTACACTACTACACGAGTCTGTTGCTACATACACTACTACACCAGTCTGTCGCTACCTACACTACTACACGAGTCTGTCGCTACCTACACTACAACACGAGTCTGTCGCTACCTACACTACTACACGAGTCTGTCGCTACATACACTACTACACGAGTCTGTCACTACCTACACTACTACACGAGTCTGTCGCTACCTACACTACTACACGAGTGTGTTGCTACATACACTACTACACCAGTCTGTCGCTACCTACACTACTACACGAGTCTGTCGCTACCTACACTACTACACGAGTCTGTTGCTACATACACTACTACACGAGTCTGTCGCTACCTACACTACTACACGAGTGTGTTGCTACATACATTACTACACGAGTCTGTTGCTACATACACTACTACACCAGTCTGTCGCTACCTACACTACTACACGAGTCTGTCGCTACCTACACTACTACACGAGTCTGTTGCTACATACACTACTACACCAGTCTGTCGCTACCTACACTACTACACGAGTCTGTCGCTACCTACATTACTACACGAGTCTGTTGCTACATACACTACTACACGAGTGTGTTGCTAACTACACTACTACACGAGTCTGTCGCTACCTACACTACTACACGAGTCTGTCGCTACCTACACTACTACACGAGTCTGTCGCTACCTACACTACTACACGAGTCTGTCGCTACATACACTACTACACGAGTCTGTCGCTACCTACACTACTACACGAGTCTGTCGCTACCTACACTACTACACGAGTCTGTCGCTACCTACACTACCACACAAGTCTGTTGCTACATACACTACTACACGTACCTACACTACTACACGAGTCTGTCGCTACCTACACTACTACACGAGTCTGTCGCTACCTACACTACTACACGAGTCTGTTGCTACATACACTACTACACGAGTCTGTCGCTACCTACACTACTACACGAGTGTGTTGCTACATACATCACTACACGAGTCTGTTGCTACATACACTACTACACCAGTCTGTCGCTACCTACACTACTACACGAGTCTGTCGCTACCTACACTACTACACGAGTCTGTTGCTACATACACTACTACACCAGTCTGTCGCTACCTACACTACTACACGAGTCTGTCGCTACCTACATTACTACACGAGTCTGTTGCTACATACACTACTACACGAGTGTGTTGCTACCTACACTACTACACGAGTCTGTCGCTACCTACACTACTACACGAGTCTGTCGCTACCTACACTACTACACGAGTCTGTCGCTACCTACACTACTACACGAGTCTGTCGCTACCTACACTACTACACGAGTCTGTCGCTACCTACACTACTACACGAGTCTGTCGCTACCTACACTACTACACGAGTCTGTCGCTACCTACACTACTACACGAGTCTGTCGCTACATACACTACCACAAGTCTGTTGCTACCTACACTACTACACGTACCTACACTACTACACGAGTCTGTCGCTACCTACACTACTACACGAGTCTGTTGCTACATACACTACTACACGAGTCTGTCGCTACCTACACTACTACACGAGTGTGTTGCTACATACATTACTACACGAGTCTGTTGCTACATACACTACTACACCAGTCTGTCGCTACCTACACTACTACACGAGTCTGTCGCTACCTACACTACTACACGAGTCTGTTGCTACATACACTACTACACCAGTCTGTCGCTACCTACACTACTACACGAGTCTGTCGCTACCTACATTACTACACGAGTCTGTTGCTACATACACTACTACACGAGTGTGTTGCTACCTACACTACTACACGAGTCTGTCGCTACCTACACTACTACACGAGTCTGTTGCTACATACACTACTACACCAGTCTGTCGCTACCTACACTACTACACGAGTCTGTCGCTACCTACACTACTACACGAGTCTGTCGCTACCTACACTACTACACGAGTCTGTCGCTACCTACACTACTACACGAGTCTGTCGCTACCTACACTACTACACGAGTCTGTCGCTACCTACACTACTACACGAGTCTGTCGCTACCACACGAGTCTGTCGCTACCTACACTACTACACGTACCTACACTACTACACGAGTCTGTCGCTACCTACACTACTACACGAGTCTGTCGCTACATACACTACTACACGATACTGTCGCTACCTACACTACTACACGAGTCTGTCGCTACCTACACTACTACACGAGTCTGTCGCTACCTACACTACCACACAAGTCTGTTGCTACATACACTACTACACGTACCTACACTACTACACGAGTCTGTCGCTACCTACACTACTACACGAGTCTGTCGCTACCTACACTACTACACGAGTCTGTCGCTACCTACACTACTACACGAGTCTGTTGCTACCTACACTACTACACCAGTCTGTTGCTACATACACTACTACACCAGTCTGTTGCTACCTACACTACTACACGAGTCTGTCGCTACATACACTACTACACAAGTCTGTCGCTACCAACACTACTACACGTCCCTACACTACTACACGAGTCTGTCGCTACATACACTACTGCACGAGTCTGTTGCTACCTACACTACTACACTTCCCTACACTACTACACGTCCCTACACTACTACACGTCCCTACACTACTACACGTCCCTACACTACTACACGTCCCTACACTACTACACGTCCCTACACTACTACACGTCCCTACACTACTACACGTCCCTACACTACTACACGAGTCTGTCGCTACCTACACTACTACACGAGTCTGTCGCTACATACACTACTACACGAGTCTGTCGCTACCTACACTACTACACGTCCCTACACTACTACACGTCCCTACACTACTACACGTCCCTACACTACTACACGTCCCTACACTACTACACGTCCCTACACTACTACACGTCCCTACACTACTACACGTACCTACACTACTACACGTCCCTACACTACTACACGTACCTACACTACTACACGTCCCTACACTACTACACGTCCCTACACTACTACACGTCCCTACACTACTACACGTACCTACACTACTACACGTCCCTACACTACTACACGTCCCTACACTACTACACGTCCCTACACTACTACACGTACCTACACTACTACACGTACCTACACTACTACACGTCCCTACACTACTACACGTCCCTACACTACTACACGTCCCTACACTACTACACGTCCCTACACTACTACACGTACCTACACTACTACACGTACCTACACTACTACACGTACCTACACTACTACACGTCCCTACACTACTACACGTCCCTACACTACTACACGTCCCTACACTACTACACGTCCCTACACTACTACACGTCCCAACACTACTACACGTCCCTACACTACTACACGTACCTACACTACTACACGTCCCTACACTACTACACGTCCCTACACTACTACACGTCCCTACACTACTACACGTCCCTACACTACTACACGAGTCTGTCGCTACATACACTACTACACGAGTCTGTCGCTACATACACTACTACACGTCCCTACACTACTACACGTCCCTACACTACTACACGTCCCTACACTACTACACGTCCCTACACTACTACACGTCCCTACACTACTACACGTCCCTACACTACTACACGTCCCTACACTACTACACGTCCCTACACTACTACACGTACCTACACTACTACACGTCCCTACACTACTACACGAGTCTGTCGCTACATACACTACTACACGTCCCTACACTACTACACGTCCCTACACTACTACACGTCCCTACACTACTACACGTCCCTACTACTACACGTACTACACTACTACACGTCCCTACACTACTACACGTCCCTACACTACTACACGTCCCTACACTACTACACGTCCCTACACTACTACACGTCCCTACACTACTACACGCCCTACACTACTACACGTCCCTACACTACCACACGTCCCTACACTACTACACGTCCCTACACTACTACACGTACCTACACTACTACACGTACCTACACTACTACACGTCCCTACACTACTACACGTCCCTACACTACCACACGTCCCTACACTACCACACGTCCCTACACTACCACACGTCCCTACACTACCACACGTCCCTACACTACCACACGTCCCTACACTACCACACGTCCCTACACTACTACACGTCCATACACTACTACACGTCCCTACACTACTACACGTCCCTACACTACTACACGTACCTACACTACTACACGAGTCTGTCGCTACCTACACTACTACACGTCCCTACACTACTACACGTCCCTACACTACTACACGTACCTACACTACTACACGTACCTACACTACTACACGAGTCTGTCGCTACCTACACTACTACACGTCCCTACACTACTACACGTCCCTACACTACTACACGTCCCTACACTACTACACGTCCCTACACTACTACACGTCCCTACACTACTACACGTCCCTACACTACTACACGTCCCTACACTACTACACGTCCCTACACTACTACACGTCCCTACACTACTACACGTCCCTACACTACTACACGTCCCTACACTACTACACGTCCCTACACTACTACACGTCCCTACACTACTACACGTCCCTACACTACTACACGTACCTACACTACTACACGTACCTACACTACTACACGTCCCTACACTACTACACGTCCCTACACTACCACACGTCCCTACACTACCACACGTCCCTACACTACCACACGTCCCTACACTACCACACGCCCCTACACTACCACACGTCCCTACACTACCACACGCCCCTACACTACTACACGTCCCTACACTACTACACGTCCCTACACTACTACACGTACCTACACTACTACACGAGTCTGTCGCTACCTACACTACTACACGTCCCTACACTACTACACGTCCCTACACTACTACACGTACCTACACTACTACACGTACCTACACTACCACACGAGTCTGTCGCTACCTACACTACTACACGTCCCTACACTACTACACGTCCCTACACTACTACACGTACCTACACTACTACACGTACCTACACTACCACACGAGTCTGTCGCTACCTACACTACTACACGTCCCTACACTACTACACGTCCCTACACTACTACACGTCCCTACACTACTACACGTCCCAACACTACTACACGTCCCAACACTACCACACGTCCCTACACTACCACACGTCCCTACACTACCACACGTCCCTACACTACTACACGTACCTACACTACTACACGTCCCTACACTACTACACGTCCCTACACTACTACACGTCCCTACACTACTACACATCCCTACACTACTACACGTCCCTACACTACTACACGTCCCTACACTACTACACGTCCCTACACTACTACACGTCCCTACACTACTACACGTCCCTACACTACTACACGTCCCTACACTACTACACGTCCCTACACTACTACACGTCCCTACACTACTACACGTCCCTACACTACTACACGTCCCTACACTACTACACGAGTCTGTCGCTACCTACACTACTACACGTCCCTACACTACTACACGTCCCTACACTACTACACGTACCTACACTACTACACGTACCTACACTACCACACGAGTCTGTCGCTACCTACACTACTACACGTCCCTACACTACTACACGTACCTACACTACTACACGTACCTACACTACTACACGTACCTACACTACTACACGTCCCTACACTACTACACGTCCCTACACTACTACACGTACCTATATTTTAGAAACACATATCTATGCTGGTTGTGAAAATACTTTCACTTTCATAATTATCAAGGTAAAAAATCCAGAGTTTTTGGCTTTTTGAATAGTTGTGTTCAGTATAGGATAATGAGGCTTATGTTGCATTCTGCAAGCCCAGCAGCGTCAACACGTGTGTCCGATATTAATGCAGCTGTCAGAGAAAGAGGATTCGCTGGCGGTTCAAAACAGATAGAGCTTTATGATTGTGCTTTCTGTCAAGTCATCTGACTGGCTATCAGCAGCAGACCATTTTAAATCCTCCCAGACTGCAGTTTATCAGCCGAGGTGTGAGGGAGGGAGGGCGGTGGCATTGTTAAGGGTTCTGCAACCCTATTATCTAAATCTCTACATGACTTTAACCTCGCCTGTCATATACCCGGGCCTGGCAAGGAGCAGATATCGTATTTAGGCCAACTGAGATGGGGAGAGAGAGAGAGAGAGAGAGAGAGTGAATAGAGCAAGAGGACAGAGAGAGCGAGGATAGTGAGAGCAAGGACAGAGAGAGAGAGAGCGAGGATAGTGAGAGCAAGGACAGAGAGAGAGAGAGCGAGGGGGGATAGAGCGAGAGGACAGAGAGAGAGAGAGAGCGAGGGGGGATAGAGCGAGATCTCTCACTGTGTTCGATTACAGCAGCCAAAGGGGTGAATAAATGAGGGGGGAAACCTAAAGAGCCTGGTTGAGGCTGTTACTCTTTCTGCTAGTTTGATGTCTATTTCAAGCTTCACCAGCCACAGCAGAGAGACAGACATCTTTTAGATATGGATAAACCTCTATTTTCATAGGGAAAATACATTTGGCCAGTGGTGTTTTGCGCCCAAGACAGGACATAAATAACAGTGTGTGCAGGTAGGGAGCCACATGGCCTCTGAGAGCCACATGGCCCTGGTCTGGGGCCTCTCTGTGTTTAGCTGGAAGGAGAGAGAGAGAGAGAAAGATGATGTGTATCTCAAATGACACCCTATTCCCTACTTAGTGCACTCCTTCTGACCAGTACCCATAGGACTCTAGTCAAAAGTAGTGCACTATTTCTCACCAATACCCATAGGGCTCTAGTCAAAAGTAGTGCACTATTTGGAGAGAGAGAGAGAGAGAGGAGGGGGAGTTAGGAGGGGAAGTTAGGAGGGGTTGGAGAGAGGAGGGGAGTTAGGAGGGGTTGGAGAGAGGAGGGGAGTTAGGAGGTGTTGGAGAGAGGAGGGGGATGTTAGGAGGGTTGGAGTTAGGAGGGGGACGTTAGGAGGTGTTGGAGAGAGGAGGGGGAGTTAGGAGGGGTTGGAGAGAGGGGTTGGAGAGAGGAGGGGAGTTAGGAGGGGGAAGTTAGGAGGGGTTGGAGAGAGGAGGGGGAGTTAGGAGGGGGGAAGTTAGGAGGGTGGAGAGAGGAGGGGGAGTTAGGAGGGGAGTTAGGAGGGGTTGGAGAGAGGAGGGGGAGTTAGGAGGGGTTGGAGAGAGGAGGGGGAGTTAGGAGGGTTGGAGAGAGGAGGGGGATGTCAGGAGGGGGAAGTTAGGAGGGGTTGGAGAGAGGAGGGGGAGTTAGGAGGGGTTGGAGAGAGGAGGGGGAGTTAGGAGGGGTTGGAGAGAGGAGGGGGAGTTAGGAGGGGTTGGAGAGAGGAGGGGGAGTTAGGAGGGGGAGTAGGAGGGGTTGGAGAGAGGAGGGGGAGTTAGGAGGGGTTGGAGAGAGGAGGGGGAGTTAGTAGGGGGAAGTTAGGAGGGGTTGGAGAGAGGAGGGGGAGTTAGGAGGGGGAGTTAGGAGGGGGAAGTTAGGAGGGGTTGGAGAGAGGAGGGGGAGTTAGGAGGGGCTGGAGAGAGGAGGGGGAAGTTAGGTGGGGTTGGAGAGAGGAGGGGAGTTAGGAGGGGTTGGAGAGAGGAGGGGTTGGAGAGAGGAGGGGGAGTTAGGAGGGGTTGGAGAGAGGGAGGGGGAGTTAGGAGGGGTTGGAGAAAGGAGGGGGAGTTAGGAGGGGTTGGAGAGAGGAGGGGGAGTTAGGAGGGGTTGGAGAGAGGAGCGGGGATGTCAGGAGGGGTTGGAGGGGGAGGGGTTGGAGAGAGGAGGGGGAGTTAGGAGGGTTGTAGAGAGGAGGGGGATTTAGAAGGGGTTGGAGAGAGGAGGGGGAGTTAGGAGGGGTTGGAGAGAGAGGGGGGATGTCAGGAGGGGTTGGAGAGAGGAGGGGGATTTAGAAGGGGTTGGAGAGAGGAGGGGGAGTTAGGAGGGGTTGGAGGGGGATTTAGAAGGGGTTGGAGAGAGGGGGGATTTAGAAGGGGTTGGAGAGAGGAGGGGGAGTTAGGAGGGGTTGGAGAGAGGAGGGGGAGTCAGGAGGGGGTTGGAGAGAGGAGGGGGAGTTAGGAGGGGTTGGAGAGAGGAGGGGGAGTCAGGAGGGGTTGGAGAGAGGAGGTGGGAGTTAGGAGGGGTTGGAGAGAGGAGGGGGATGTTAGGAGGGGTTGGAGAGAGGAGGGGGAGTTAGGAGGGGTTGGAGAGACGGGTTGGAGAGAGGAGGGGGAGTTAGGAGGGTTGGAGAGAGGAGGGGGATGTCAGGAGGGGGAAGTTAGGAGGGGTTGGAGAAAGGAGGGGGAGTTAGGAGGGGTTGGAGAGAGGAGGGGGAGTTAGGAGGGGTTGGAGAGAGGAGGGGGAGTTAGGAGGGTTGGAGAGAGGAGGGGGAGTTAGGAGGGGGAAGTAAGGAGGGGTTGGAGAGAGGAGGGGGAGTTAGGAGGGTTGGAGAGAGGAGGGGAGTTAGTAGGGGAAGTTAGAGGGGCTGGAGAGAGGAGGGGGAGTTAGGAGGGGTTGGAGAGAGGAGGGGGAGTTAGGAGGGGCTGGAGAGAGGAGGGGAAGTTAGGAGGGGTTGGAGAGAGGAGGGAGTTAGGAGGGGTTGGAGAGAGGAGGGGGAAGTTAGGTGGGGTGGAGAGAGGAGGGGAGTTAGGAGGGGTTGGAGAGAGGAGGGGTTGGAGAGAGGAGGGGGAGTTAGGAGGGGTTGGAGAGAGGAGGGGGAGTTAGGAGGGGTTGGAGAAAGGAGGGGGAGTTAGGAGGGGTTGGAGAGAGGAGGGGGAGTTAGGAGGGGGAAGTTAGGAGGGGTTGGAGAGAGGGGTTGGAGAGAGGAGGGGGGAGTTAGGAGGGGGAAGTTAGGAGGGGTTGGAGAGAGGAGGGGGAGTTAGGGAGGGGTTGGAGAGAGGAGGGGGAGTTAGGAGGGGAAGTTAGGAGGGGTTGGAGAGAGGAGGGGGAGTTAGGAGGGGCTGGAGAGAGGAGGGGGATTTAGAAGGGGCTGGAGAGAGGAGGGGGAGTTAGGAGGGGTTGGAGAGAGGAGCGGGGATGTCAGGAGGGGTTGGAGGGGGAGGGGTTGGAGAGAGGAGGGGGGAGTTAGGTGGGTTGTAGAGAGGAGGGGGATTTAGAAGGGGTTGGAGAGAGGAGGGGGAGTTAGGAGGGGTTGGAGAGAGGAGGAGGGATGTCAGGAGGGGTTGGAGAGAGGAGGGGGATTTAGAAGGGGTTGGAGAGAGGAGGGGGAGTTAGGAGGGGTTGGAGAGAGGAGGGGATTTAGAAGGGGTTGGAGAGAGGAGGGGGATTTAGAAGGGGTTGGAGAGAGGAGGGGGAGTTAGGAGGGGTTGGAGAGAGGAGGGGGAGTCAGGAGGGTTGGAGAGAGGAGGGGAGTTAGGAGGGGTTGGAGAGAGGAGGGGGAGTCAGGAGGGGTTGGAGAGAGGAGGTGGGAGTTAGGAGGGGTTGGAGAGAGGAGGGGGATGTTAGGAGGGGCTGGAGAGAGGAGGGGGAGTTAGGAGGGGTTGGAGAGACGGGTTGGAGAGAGGAGGGGGAGTTAGGAGGGTTGGAGAGAGGAGGGGGAGTTAGGAGGGGTTGGAGAGAGGAGGGGGAGTTAGGAGGGATTGGAGAGAGGAGGGGGAGTTAGGAGGGGCTTGCAGAGACGGGTTGGAGAGAGGAGGGGGAGTTAGGAGGGGTTGGAGAGAGGAGGGGGAGTTAGGAGGGGTTGGAGAGAGGAGGGGGAGTTAGGAGGGTTGTAGAGAGGAGGGGGAGTTAGGAGGGGTTGGAGAGAGGAGGGGGAGTTAGGAGGGGTTGGAGAGACGGGTTGGAGAGAGGAGGGGTTAGGACTGGTTGGAGAGAGGAGGGGAGTTAGGAGGGGCTGGAGAGAGGAGGGGGAGTTAGGAGGGGTTGGAGAGAGGAGGGGGAGTTAGGAGGGTTGGAGAGAGGAGGGGGAGTTAGGAGAGGTTGGAGAAAGGAGGGGGAGTTAGGAGGGGTTAGAGAGACGGGTTGGAGAGAGGAGGGGGAGTTAGGAGGGTTGGAGAGAGGAGGGGGAGTTAGGAGAGGTTGGAGAAAGGAGGGGGAGTTAGGAGGGGAAGTTAGGAGGGGTTGGAGAGAGGAGAGGAGTTAGAGGGGTTGGAGAGAGGAGGGGGAAGTTAGGAGAGGTTGTAGAGAGGAGGGGAGTTAGGAGGGTTGTAGAGAGGAGGGGGAGTTAGGAGGGGTTGGAGAGAGGAGGGGGAGTCAGGAGGGGTTGGAGAGAGGAGGGGAGTTAGGAGGGGTTGGAGAGAGGAGGGGGAGTCAGGAGGGGTTGGAGAGAGGAGGGGAGTTAGGAGGGGTTGGAGAGAGGAGGGGGAGTCAGGAGGGGTTGGAGAGAGGAGGTGGGAGTTAGGAGGGTTGGAGAGAGGAGGGGGATGTTAGGAGGGGTTGGAGAGAGGAGGGGGGAGTTAGGAGGGGTTGGAGAGACGGGTTGGAGAGAGGAGGGGGAGTTAGGAGGGTTGGAGAGAGGAGGGGAGTTAGGAGGGGTTGGAGAGAGGAGGGGAGTTAGGAGGGATTGGAGAGAGGAGGGAGTTAGGAGGGGTTAGAGAGACGGTTGGAGAGAGGAGGGGGAGTTAGGAGGGTTGGAGATAGGAGGGGAGTTAGGAGGGGTTGGAGAGAGGAGGGGAGTTAGGAGGGGTTGGAGAGAGGAGGGGAGTTAGGAGGGGTTAGAGAGACGGGTTGGAGAGGAGGGGGAGTTAGTAGGGGTTAGAGAGAGGAGGGGAGTTAGGAGGGGTTGGAGAGAGGAGGGGGAGTTAGGAGGGTTGGAGAGAGGAGGGGGAGTTAGGAGAGGTTGGAGAAAGGAGGCGGGAGTTAGGAGGGGTTAGAGAGACGGGTTGGAGAGAGGAGGGGGAGTTAGGAGGGTTGGAGAGAGGAGGGGGAGTTAGGAGAGGTTGGAGAAAGGAGGGGGAGTTAGGAGGGGGAAGTTAGGAGGGGTTGGAGAGAGGAGAGGGAGTTAGGAGGGTTGGAGAGAGGAGGGGGAGTTAGGAGGGGTTGGAGAGAGGAGGGGGAGTTAGGAGAGGTTGGAGAGAGGAGGGGGAGTTAGGAGGGGTTGGAGAGAGGAGGGGGAGTTATGAGGGGTTGGAGAGAGGAGGGGAGTTAGGAGGGGTTGGAGAGAGGAGGGGGGAGTTAGGAGGGGCTGGAGAGAGGAGGGGGAGTTAGGAGAGGTTGGAGAGAGGAGGGGAGTTAGGAGGGGTTGAGAGAGGAGGGGGAGTTAGGAGGGGTTGGA
Source organism: Oncorhynchus keta (assembly GCF_023373465.1). Lineage (NCBI taxonomy): Eukaryota > Metazoa > Chordata > Actinopteri > Salmoniformes > Salmonidae > Oncorhynchus > Oncorhynchus keta. The sequence goes on from NC_068448.1 coordinate 80,764,813, forward strand.
GAGAGGAGAGGGAGTTAGGAGGGGTTGGAGGGGGAGTTAGGAGAGGTTGGAGAGAGGAGGGGGAGTTAGGAGGGGTTGGAGAGAGGAGGGGGGAGTTAGGAGGGGGTTGGAGAAAGGAGGGGGAGTTAGGAGGGGGAAGTTAGGAGGGGTTGGAGAGAGGAGAGGGAGTTAGGAGGGGTTGGAGAGAGGAGAGGGAGTTAGGAGGGGTTGGAGAGAGGAGGGGGAGTTAGGAGGGGTTGGAGAGAGGAGGGGGATGTCAGGAGTGGTTGGAGAGGAGGGGAGAGTTAGGAGGGGTTGGAGAGAGGGGTTGGAGAGAGGAGGGGGAGTTAGGAGGGTTGTAGAGAGGAGGGGGAGTTAGGAGGGGTTGGAGAGAGGAGGGGAGTTAGGAGGGGTTGGAGAGAGGAGGGGGAGTTAGGAGGGGTTGGAGAGAGGAGGGGGAGTTAGGAGGGTTGTAGAGAGGAGGGGGAGTTAGGAGGGGTTGGGGAGAGGAGGGGGAGTTAGGAGGGGTTGTGGAGAGGAGGGGAGTTAGGAGGGGTTGGAGAGAGGAGGGGGAGTTAGGAGGGGTTAGAGAGAGGAGAGGGGAGTTAGGAGGGGTTGAGAGAGGAGGGGGAGTTAGGAGGGGCTGGAGAGAGGAGGGGAGTTAGGAGGGGGAGTTAGGAGGGGTTGGAGAGAGGAGGGGGAGTTAGGAGGGGCTGGAGAGAGGAGGGGGAAGTTAGGGAGGGGTTGGAGAGAGGAGGGGGAAGTTAGGAGGGGTTGGAGAGAGGAGGGGGAGTTAGGAGGGGTTGGAGAGAGGAGGGGGAGTTAGGAGGGGGAGGGTTGGGGTCAAAGAGAGACAGGAGGGGTTTGGGTAGGAGCGAGAGGAGTGGGAGAGAGGAGGGGCTGGGGTCAGAGACTGAGGAGGGGTTTGGGTAGGAGCGAGAGGAGTGGAAGAGAGGAGGGGTTGGGTCGGAAAGGGAGGGGTCGGAGAGAGGTGGGGTCGGAGAGAGGAGGGGTTGGGGTTGGAGAGAGGAGGGGTTGGGGTCGGAGAGAGGAGGGGTTGGGGTCGGAGAGAGGAGGGGTTGGAGAGAGGAGTGGGGAGTTAGGAGGGGTTGGAGAGAGGAGGGGAGTTAGGAGGGGTTGGAGAGAGGAGGGGGAGTTAGGGAGGGGGAAGTTAGGAGGGGTTGGAGAGAGAGGGGAGTTAGGAAGGGAAGTTAGGAGGGGTTGGAGAGAGGAGGGGGAGTTAGAAGGGGTTGGAGAGAGGGAGGGGGAGTTAGCAGGGGGAAGTTAGGAGGGGTTGGAGAGAGGAGGGGGAGTTAGGAGGGGGAAGTTAGGAGGGTTGGAGAGAGGAGGGGGAGTTAGGAGGGGTTGGAGAGAGGAGGGGGAGTTAGGAGGGGTTGGAGAGAGGAGGGGGAGTTAGGAGGGGTTGGAGAGGGAGGGGGAGTTAGGAGGGGTGGAGAGAGGAGGGGGAGTTAGGAGGGGTTGGAGAGAGGAGGGGAGTTAGGAGGGGTTGGAGAGAGGAGGGGAGTTAGGAGGGGTTGGAGAGAGGAGGGGGAGTTAGGAGGGGCTGGAGAGAGGAGGGGGAGTTAGGAGGGGGTTGGAGAGAGGAGGGGGAGTTAGGAGGGGTTGGAGAGAGGGAGGGGAGTTAGGAGGGGGAATTAGGAGGGGTTGGAGAGAGGAGGGGGAGTTAGAAGGGGTTGGAGAGAGGAGGGGGAGTTAGAGGGGGAAGTTAGGAGGGGTTGGAGAGAGGAGGGGGAATTAGGAGGGGAATTAGGAGGGGTTGGAGAGAGGAGGGGAGTTAGGAGGGGAAGTTAGGAGGGGTTGGAGAGAGGAGGGGGAGTTAGGAAGGGGAAGTTAGGAGGGGTTGGAGAGAGGAGGGGGAGTTAGAAGGGTTTGGAGAGAGGAGGGGAGTTAGGAGGGGAAGTTAGGAGGGGTTGGAGAGAGGAGGGGGAGTTAGGAGGGGTTGGAGAGAGGAGGGGAGTTAGGAGGGTTTGGAGAGAGGAGGGGAGTTAGGAGGGGGAAGTTAGAGGGGTTGGAGAGAGGAGGGGGAGTTAGGAGGGGAGGAGAGAGGAGGGGAGTTAGGAGGGGTTGGAGAGAGGAGGGGAGTTAGGAGGGGTTGGAGAGAGGAGGGGGAGTTAGGAGGGGCTGGAGAGAGGAGGGGGAGTTAGGAGGGGTTGGAGAGAGGAGGGGAGTTAGGAGGGGTTGGAGAGAGGAGGGGAGTTAGGAGGGGTTGGAGAGAGGAGGGGGAGTTAGGAGGGGTGGAGAGAGGAGGGGAGTTAGGAGGGGTGGAGAGAGGAGGGGGAGTTAGGAGGGGTTGGAGAGAGGAGGGGGAGTTAGGAGGGGGAATTAGGAGGGGTTGGAGAGAGGAGGGGAATTAGGAGGGGTTGGAGAGAGGAGGGGAGTTAGGAGGGGGAAGTTAGGAGGGTTGGAGAGAGGAGGGGAGTTAGGAGGGGTTGGAGAGAGGAGGGGGATGTCAGTAGGGGTTGGAGAGAGGAGGGGGAAGTTAGGAGGGGCTGGAGAGAGGAGGGGAGTTAGGAGGGGTTGGAGAGAGGAGGGGAGTTAGGAGGGGTTGGAGATAGGAGGGGGAGTTAGGAGGGGAGGGTTGGGGTCAAAGAGAGACAGGAGGGGTTTGGGTAGGAGCGAGAGAGGGGGGAGAGAGGAGGGGCTGGGGTCAGAGACTGAGGAGGGGTTTGGGTAGGAGCGAGAGGAGTGGAAGAGAGGAGGGGTTGGGTCGGAAAGGGGAGGGGTCGGAGAGAGGTGGGGTCGGAGAGAGGAGGGGTTGGGGTCGGAGAGAGGAGGGGTTGGGGTCGGAGAGGAGGGGTTGGAGAGAGGAGAGGGGAGTTAGGAGGGGTTGGAGAGAGGAGGGGGAGTTAGGAGGGGTTGGAGAGAGGAGGGGGAGTTAGGAGGGGAAGTTAGGAGGGGTTGGAGAGAGGAGGGGGAGTTAGGAAGGGGGCTAGGAGGGGTTGGAGAGAGGAGGGGGAGTTAGAAGGGTTTGGAGAGAGGAGGGGAGTTAGGAGGGGGAAGTTAGGAGGGGTTGGAGAGAGGAGGGGGAGTTAGGAGGGGTTGGAGAGAGGAGGGGAGTTAGGAGGGGCTGGAGAGAGAGAGGGGAGTTAGGAGGGGCTGGAGAGAGGAGGGGGAGTTAGGAGGGGCTGGAGAGAGGAGGGGGAGTTAGGAGGGTTGGAGAGAGGAGGGGGAGTTAGGGAGGGGTTGGAGAGAGGAGGGGGAGTTAGGAGGTTGGAGAGAGGAGGGGAGTTAGGAGGGGCTGGAGAGAGGAGGGGGAGTTAGGAGGGGTTGGAGAGAGGAGGGGGAGTTAGGAGGGGAATTAGGAGGGGTTGGAGAGAGGAGGGGAGTTAGAAGGGGTTGGAGAGAGGAGGGGGAGTTAGGAGGGGGAAGTTAGGAGGGGTTGGAGAGAGGAGGGGAGTTAATTAGGAGGGGTTGGAGAGAGGAGGGGGAGTTAGGAGGGGGAAGTTAGGAGGGGCTGGAGAGAGGAGGGGGAGTTAGGAGGGGTTGTAGAGAGGAGGGGGAGTTAGGAGGGGTTGGAGAGAGGAGGGGGAGTTAGGAGGGGTTGGAGAGAGGAGGGGGAGTTAGGAAGGGTTGGAGGGAGGGGGAGTTAGAGAGGGGGGGAGTTAGGAGGGGGAGTTAGGAGGGGCTGGAGAGAGAGGGGGAGGGGGGTTAGCTGGAGGAGGGGGGAGTTAGGAGGAGTTGGAGGGGGAGTTAGGAGGGGTGAGAGAGGAGGGGGAGTTAGGAGGGGTTGTAGAGAGGAGGGGAGTGGAGGGGTTGGAGAGGAGGAGGGGGAGTTAGGAGGGGTTGGAGAGAGGAGGGGGAGTTAGGAGGGGCTGGAGAGAGGAGGGGGAGTTAGGAGGGGTTGGAGAGAGGAGGGGGAGTTAGGGGGTTGGGGAGAGGAGGGGGAGTTAGGGGGGCTGTGGAGAGGAGGGGGAGTTAGGAGGGGTTGGAGAGAGGAGGGGGAGTTAGGAGGGGTTAGAGAGAGGAGGAGTTAGGGGGGTTGAGGGGGGGAGTTAGAGGGGTGAGAGGAGGGGAGTTAGGAGGGGCTAGAGAGAGGAGAGGAGGGGAGTTAGAGGGGTTGGAGAGAGGAGGGGGGGGAGTTAGGAGGGGTTGGAGAGAGGAGGGGAGGGAGCTAGGAGGGGAGTTAGGAGGGGTTGGAGAGAGGAGGGGGAGTTAGGAGGGGCTGGAGAGAGGAGGGGAGTTAGGAGGGGTTGGAGAGAGGAGGGGGAGTTAGGAGGGGGAATTAGGAGGGGTTGGAGAGAGGAGGGGGAGTTAGAAGGGGTTGGAGAGAGGAGGGGGAGTTAGGAGGGGGAAGTTAGGAGGGGCTGGAGAGAGGAGGGGGAATTAGGAGGGGTTGGAGAGAGGAGGGGAGCTAGGAGGGGGGAAGTTAGGAGGGGTGGAGAGAGGAGGGGGGAGTTAGGAGGGGTTGTAGAGAGGAGGGGAGTTAGGAGGGGCTGGAGAGAGGAGGGGGAGTTAGGAGGGGGGGTTGGAGAGAGGAGGGGGAGTTAGGAGGGGTTGGAGAGAGAGGAGGGGGAGTTAGGAGGGGGTTGGAGAGAGGAGGGGGGAGTTAGGAGGGGGAGTTAGGAGGAGTTGGAGGGGGAGTTAGGAGGGGGAGTTGGAGAGAGGGAGGGGGAGTTAGGAGGGGTTGTAGAGAGGAGGAGGGGGAGTTAGGAGGGGTTGGAGAGAGGAGGGGAGTTAGGAGGGGTTGGAGAGAGGGAGGGGAGTTAGGAGGGGTTGGAGAGAGGGGGGGAGTTAGGAGGGGTTGGAGAGAGGAGGGGGAGTTAGGAGGGGTTGGGGAGAGGAGGGGGAGTTAGGAGGGGTTGTGGAGAGGAGGGGAGTTAGGAGGGGGCTGGAGAGAGGAGGGGAGTTAGGAGGGGTTAGGAGAGAGGAGAGGGGAGTTAGGAGGGGTTAGAGAGAGGAGAGGGGAGTTAGAGGCTGGAGAGAGGGGGGAGTTAGGAGGGGGGGTTGGAGGGGAGGAGGGGAGCTAGGAGGGGGAGTTAGGAGGGGGGAGTTGGAGAGAGGAGGGGGAGTTAGGAGGGGGGAGTTAGGAGGGGTGGAGAGAGGAGGGGGATGTCAGGGGGAGGGGCTGGAGAGAGGAGGGGGAGTTAGGAGGGGTGGAGAGAGGAGGGGGAGTTAGGAGGGGAGAGAGGAGGGAGAGGAGGGGGAGTTAGGAGGGGTTGGAGAGAGGAGGGGAGAGAGAGGAGGAGGGGAGGGTTGGGGTCAAAGAGGAGACAGGAGGGGTTGGGTAGGAGCGAGAGGGGAGGGGGAGAGGAGGGGCTAGGGGGTCAGAGACTGAGGAGGGGTTTGGGTAGGAGCGAGAGGGAGGGAAGAGAGGAGGGGTTGGGGGAAGGGAGGGGCCTGGAGAGAGGAGGGGAGTGGGGTCGGAGAGAGGAGGGGGTTGGGGGGTTGGAGAGAGGAGGGGGTTAGGGGTGGGAGAGAGGGGGAGGGGGGGTTGGAGAGAGGAGGGGGAGTTAGGAGGGGTTGGAGAGAGGAGGGGGAGTTAGCAGGGGAAGTTAGGAGGGGTTGGAGAGGAGGGGGGGAGTTAGGAGGGGGGGAGTTAGGGGAGGGGCTGGAGAGAGGAGGGGGAGTTAGGAGGGGCTGGAGAGAGGAGGGGAGAGTTAGGAGGGGTTGGAGAGGTCGGAGGAGGGGGGGTTAGGGGGGGAGGGGGGGTTGGAGAGAGGAGGGGGAGTTAGAGGGGTTGGAGAGAGGAGGGGGGGAGTTAGGAGGGGCTGGAGAGAGGAGGGGAGTTAGGAGGGGCTGGAGAGAGGAGGGGGAGTTAGGAGGGGTTGGAGAGAGGAGGGGGAGTTAGGAGGGGTGGGAGAGAGGAGGGGAGTTAGGAGGGGCTGGAGAGAGGAGGGGGAGTTAGGAGGGGGAATTAGGAGGGGCTGGAGAGAGGAGGGGGAGTTAGAAGGGGTTGGAGAGAGGAGGGGGAGTTAGGAGGGGGAAGTTAGGAGGGGCTGGAGAGAGGAGGGGGAGTTAGGGAGGGGGAATTAGGAGGGGTTGGAGAGAGGGGGGAGTTAGAGGAGGGGGAAGTTAGGAGGGGTTGGAGAGAGGAGGGGGAGTTAGGAGGGGGGAGTGTAGAGAGGAGGGGGAGGGAGTTAGGAGGGGTTGGAGAGAGGAGGGGAGTTAGGAGGGGTTGGAGAGAGGAGGGGGAGTTAGGGGGGGGAGTTAGGAGGGGTTGGAGAGAGGAGGGGGAGTTAGGAGGGGGAGTTAGGAGGAGTTGGAGGTCAAAGGGGGAGTTAGGAGGGGAGTTGGGAGAGGAGGAGGGGAGTTAGTTACGAGGGGTTGGAGAGAGGAGGGGGAGTTAGGAGGGATTGGAGAGAGAGGGGGAGTTAGGAGGGGCTTGGAGAGAGGAGGGGGAGTTAGGAGGGGTTGGAGAGAGGAGGGGGAGTTAGGGAGGGGTTGGAGAGAGGAGGGGGAGTTAGGAGGGGTTGGAGAGAGGAGGGGGGGAGTTAGGAGGGGTTGGAGAGAGGAGGGGGAGTTAGGGAGGGGCTGGAGAGAGGAGGGATTGGAGAGAGGAGGGGGAGTTAGGAGGGGTTGGAGAGAGGAGGGGGAGTTAGGAGGGGTTGGAGAGAGGAGGGGGAGTTAGGAGGGGGAATTAGGAGGGGTTGGGAGAGAGGAGGGGGGGAGTTAGGAGGGGAAGTTAGGAGGGGTTGGAGAGAGGAGGGGGAGTTAGAAGGGGTTGGAGAGAGGAGGGGGAGTTAGGAGGGGGAAGTTAGGAGGGGTTGGAGAGAGGAGGGGAGTTAGGAGGGGAATTAGGAGGGGTTGGAGAGGAGGGGAGTTAGGAGGGGGAAGTTAGGAGGGGTTGGAGAGAGGAGGGGGGGAGTTAGGAGGGGTTGGAGAGAGGAGGGGAGTTAGGAGGGGTTGGAGAGAGGAGGGGGAGTTAGGAGGGGCTGGAGAGAGGAGGGGGAGTTAGGAGGGGCTGGAGAGAGGAGGGGTTGGAGAGAGGAGGGGGAGTTAGGAGGGGAAGTTAGGAGGGGGTTGGAGAGAGGAGGGGAGTTAGGAGGGGGAATTAGGGAGGGCTGGAGAGAGGAGGGGAATTAGGAGTTGGAGAGAGGAGGGGGAAGTTAGGAGGAGTTGGAGAGAGGAGGGGGAGTTAGAAGGGGTTGAAGGGGTTGGAGGGGGAAGTTAGGAGGGGGAATTAGGAGGGGCTGGAGAGAGGAGGGGGAGTTAGGGGGAGTTAGGAGGAGTTGGAGAGAGGAGGGGGAGTTAGGAGGGGTTGGAGAGGAGGAGGGGGGGGGAGTTAGGAGGGGAAGTTAGGGAGGGGTTAGGAGAGAGGAGAGGAGTTACGAGGGGTTGGAGAGAGGAGGGGGAGTTAGGAGGGGCTGGAGAGAGGAGGGGAGTTAGAGAGGGGTTGGAGGCTGAGAGGGAGGGGGTTAGTTAGGAGGGGAGGGGAGCTGGAGAGGGGGGGGAGGGGGAGTTAGGAGGGGTTGGAGAGAGGAGGGGGAGTTAGGAGGGGTTGGAGAGAGGAGGGGGAGTTAGGAGGGGTTGAGAGGAGAGGGTGAGGAGGAGGGGGAGTTAGGAGGGGTTGGAGAGAGGAGGGGGAGTTAGGAGGGGTTGGAGAGAGGAGGGGGAGTTAGGAGGGGGAAGTTAGGAGGGGTTGGAGAGAGGAGGGGGAGTTAAGAGGGGTGGAGAGAGGAGGGGGAGTTAGGAGGGGTTGGAGGGAGGAGGGGGAGTTAGGAGGGGTTTAGAGAGAGGAGGGGGAGTTAGGAGGGGGAAGTTAGGAGGGGTTGGAGAAAGGAGGGGGAGTTAGGAGGGGTTGAGAGAGGAGGGGGATTTAGAAGGGGTTGGAGAGAGGAGGGGGAGTTAGGAGGGGTTGGAGAGAGGAGGGGGAGTTAGAGGGGTTGGAGAAAGGAGGGGGATGTCAGGAGGGGTTGGAGAGAGGAGGGGGAGTTAGGAGGGGTTAGAGAGAGGGAGGGGGAGTTAGGAGGGGTTGGAGAGAGGAGGGGGAGTTAGGAGGGGTTAGAGAGAGGAGGGGGAGTTAGGAGGGGTTGGAGAGAGGAGGGGAGTTAGGAGGGGGAAGTTAGGAGGGGTTAGAGAGAGGAGGGGGAGTTAGGAGGGGTGGAGAGAGGAGGGGGAGTTAGGAGGGGGGGGACTAGAGAGAGGAGGGGTTAGAGAGAGGGAGGGGGAGTTAGGAGGGGTTGGAGAGAGGAGGGGGAGTTAGGAGGGGTTGGAGAGAGGAGGGGGAGTTAGGAGGGGTGGAGAGAGGAGGGGGAGTTAGGAGGGGAGGGTTGGGGTCAAAGAGAGAGGAGGGGTTTGGGTAGGAGCGAGAGGAGTGGGAGAGTGGAGGGGTTGGGGTCAGAGAGAGAGGGGGAGGGTTTTGGGTAGGAGCGAGAGGAGTGGGAGAGAGGGGGTTTGGTCGGAAAGGGGAGGGGTCGGAGAGAGGTGGGGTCGGAGAGAAGAAGGGTTGGGGTCGGAGAGAGGAGGGGTCGGAGAGAGGAGGGGTCGGAGAGTGGAGGGGGAGAGGGAGGAGGGTTTGGGGTAGAAGAGAGGAGGGGTCGGAGGGAGGTGGTGTCGGAGAGAGGAGGGGTTGGGGTCGGAGAGAGGAGGGGTTGGGGTCGGAGAGAGGTGGGGTCGGAGAGAGGGGTCAGAGGGAGGATGGGTTGGGGTCGGAGGGAGGACGGGTTAGGCCCGGAGAGAGGAGGGTTTGGGGCGATGAGGTTTGGTGAGGGTGAGGTTCCATGGGGGTGAGGTTCCGTGGGGGTGAGGTTCCGTGGGGGTAAGGTTCCGTGGGGGTAAGGTTCCTTGTGCCTAGGAGAAGTTGGAAAACAGACAGCATCCTGCTGCAGAAAGACAAGGTCAACTGTTACCGAGCAACACACAAACACACACACAACCACACATGCAGTCAACAGTAGCATAGCAACATACACAGTCAACAGTAGGGTAGCGCTGATGCAGGCTGCAACACCTGGTCATCTTCAAAGAGGAGCTCTGTCCAATAATGGAGGGGCTATACTTCCTGAAGTCTGTGGACACTCTGTCCAATGATGGAGGGGCTATACTTCCTGAAGTCTGTGGACACTCTGTCCAATGATGGAGGGGCTATACTTCCTGAAGTCTGTGGACACTCTGTCCAATGATGGAGGGGCTATACTTCCTGATGTCTGTGGACACTCTGTCCAATGATGGAGGGGCTATACTTCCTGAAGTCTGTGGACACTCTGTCCAATGATGGAGGGGCTATACTTCCTGAAGTCTGTGGACACTCTGTCCAATGATGGAGGGGCTATACTTCCTGAAGTCTGTGGACACTCTGTCCAATGATGGAGGGGCTATACTTCCTGAAGTCTGTGGACACTCTGTCCAATGATGGAGGGGCTATATTTGCCTTACGCTGCCTGAAGCCTGACGCTGCCTATTTATACCTTGAGTTCATTTTCCCCCCAAAATATTTATTTAACGAGGAGTAATGACGGCAGAAAAATGAATAACTTTGAGACAGAAACTAGATTTTCTCCCGTTGATGTTCATTCCGACTCCAATGCGTCACTGTGTATCCACTATTATTTCTTAAAACCAACAAGAAGTTTTTAACATCAGATCAGTAGTTACCTAAATGTTGTCTTCAACTTTGACTCAACATAAACACAGACTATACTGTTAGAAAGATAAACACAGACTATACTGTTGGAAACATAAACACAGACTATACTGTTAGAAACATAAACACAGACTATACTGTTGGAAACATAAACACAGACTATACTGTTAGAAAGATAAACACAGACTATACTGTTGGAAACATAAACACAGACTATACTGTTAGAAACATAAACACAGACTATACTGTTGGAAACATAAACACAGACTATACTGTTAGAAACATAAACACAGACTATACTGTTAGAAACATAAACACAGACTATACTGTTGGAAACATAAACACAGACTATACTGTTAGAAAGATAAACACAGACTATACTGTTGGAAACATAAACACAGACTATACTGTTAGAAACATAAACACAGACTATACTGTTGGAAACATAAACACAGACTATACTGTTGGAAACATAAACACAGACTATACTGTTGGAAACATAAACACAAACCCTGCTTTTGGAAATGCTATTGCACCGCTGCATCGAAGCCAACTATGGCTCACCTTCCTCCCTGCACTTTGTAGACATAGAACTCATCCACATTTCACCCAGAGGAGGTGACATCATCCACATTTCACCCAGAGGAGGTGACATCATCCACATTTCACCCAGAGGAGGTGACATCGTCCACATTTCACCCAGAGGAGGTGACATCATCCACATTTCACCCAGAGGAGGTGACATCATCCACATTTCACCCAGAGGAGGTGACATCGTCCACATTTCACCCAGAGGAGGTGACATCATCCACATTTCACCCAGAGGAGGTGACATCATCCACATTTCACCCAGAGGAGGTGACATCATCCACATTTCACCCAGAGGAGGTGACATCGTCCACATTTCACCCAGAGGAGGTGACATCGTCCACATTTCACCCAGAGGAGGTGACATCATCCACATTTCACCCAGAGGAGGTGACATCATCCACATTTCACCCAGAGGAGGTGACATCATCCACATTTCACCCAGAGGAGGTGACATCATCCACATTTCACCCAGAGGAGGTGACATCGTCCACATTTCACCCAGAGGAGGTGACATCATCCACATTTCACCAAGAGGAGGTGACATCGTCCACATTTCACCCAGAGGAGGTGACATCATCCACATTTCACCCAGAGGAGGTGACATCGTCCACATTTCACCCAGAGGAGGTGACATCGTCCACATTTCACCCAGAGGAGGTGACATCATCCACATTTCACCAAGAGGAGGTGACATCATCCACATTTCACCAAGAGGAGGTGACATCGTCCACATTTCACCCAGAGGAGGTGACATCGTCCACATTTCACCCAGAGGAGGTGACATCGTCCACATTTCACCCAGAGGAGGTGACATCATCCACATTTCACCCAGAGGAGGTGACATCATCCACATTTCACCCAGAGGAGGTGACATCATCCACATTTCACCCAGAGGAGGTGACATCATCCACATTTCACCCAGAGGAGGTGACATCATCCACATTTCACCCAGAGGAGGTGACATCATCCACATTTCACCAAGAGGAGGTGACATCATCCACATTTCACCAAGAGGAGGTGACATCATCCACATTTCACCCAGAGGAGGTGACATCGTCCACATTTCACCCAGAGGAGGTGACATCATCCACATTTCACCCAGAGGAGGTGACATCATCCACATTTCACCCAGAGGAGGTGACATCGTCCACATTTCACCCAGAGGAGGTGACATCGTCCACATTTCACCCAGAGGAGGTGACATCGTCCACATTTCACCCAGAGGAGGTGACATCGTCCACATTTCACCCAGAGGAGGTGACATCGTCCACATTTCACCCAGAGGAGGTGACATCATCCACATTTCACCCAGAGGAGGTGACATCATCCACATTTCACCCAGAGGAGGTGACATCATCCACATTTCACCCAGAGGAGGTGACATCGTCCACATTTCACCCAGAGGAGGTGACATCGTTCACATTTCACCCAGAGGAGGTGACATCATCCACATTTCACCCAGAGGAGGTGACATCATCCACATTTCACCCAGAGGAGGTGACATCATCCACATTTCACCCAGAGGAGGTGACATCATCCACATTTCACCCAGAGGAGGTGACATCATCCACATTTCACCCAGAGGAGGTGACATCATCCACATTTCACCCAGAGGAGGTGACATCATCCACATTTCACCCAGAGGAGGTGACATTGTACATAAACAAAGAGAGGTGTTCTGCCAGTACTCCTTAGACAGTGTGGATGCTAAGGGGCTAAACAATGATTTTTCACTGTCCTCATTTACAAAACGTTTCTTTGATTTGTTGGGGTCTCTGGGTCTCCAGATTCACAGACACCCAAATAACAACTGTTTTTTTACATCATTTATTGATTAACCTTGACACAATATTTATTTTATTATTTTGTGCTATAATTTGCCATTTTTCCTTGAAACATACACTGAGTATACAAAACATTAAGAACATCTGCTCTTTCCATGACATAGACTGACCAGGTGAATCCAGGCCAAAGGTATGATCCTTTATTATCACAGAGAATGATAATCCCACCAGAGAAGATGGCTGACGTTTTACGGCCTCCTAACCAATTGTGCTAATGTTGTGTTTTTCACATTATTTGTAACTTATTTTGTACATAATGTGTCTGACACGAAGACATTGATTACTCACGTCGTACTGGACTAAAAATAAATATTTAACGAGTCGGACGCGAAGGATTTACTTCCGACAAACGGACAAAATGGCCCAAATCTCAATCATTCGCGTGAAGAATAAACAGAGATGTAGGGGACGAAGGCCTTGTAAGAATCCGACGGCGAGTAGGGTTAGGCTATCCCTTACCCTAACCCTAACCCTAACCCTAACCCTAACCCTAACTCCTAAACCGAACTCCTAAACCTAACTCCTCACCCTAACAACTAACCCTAACCACTAACCCTATCTCCTAAACCTAACTCCTCACCCTAACAACTAACCCTAACCACTAACCCTATCTCCTAATCCTAACTCCTCACCCTAACCACTGACCCTAACCACTGACCCTAACTCCTCACCCTAACTCCTAAACCTAACTCCTCACCCTAACAACTAACCCTAACCACTAACCCTATCTCCTAATCCTAACTCCTCACCCTAACCACTGACCCTAACCACTGACCCTAACTCCTCACCCTAACCACTAACCCTAACCCTTAACCCTATCTCCTAAACCGAACTCCTAAACCTAACCCCTAACCCTAACTCCTAAACCTAACCCCTAACCCTAACTCCTAACCACTAACCCTAACTCATAAAACCTAACTCCTAAACCTAACCATTAACACTAACCCCTAAACCTAACCACTGACCCTAACCCCTAAACCTAACCACTGACCCTAAACCTAACCCCTAAACCTAACCCTTAACCCTATCTCCTAAACCGAACTCCTAAACCTAACCCCTAACTCCTAACCACTAACCCTAACTCATAAAACCTAACCCCTAAACCTAACCACTGACCCTAACCCCTAAACCTAACCACTGACCCTAACCCCTAAACCTAACCACTGACCCTAACCCCTAAACCTAACCACTGACCCTAAACCTAACCACTGACCCTAACCCCTAAACCTAACCACTAACCCTAACCCCTAAACCTAACCACTGACCCTAACCCCTAAACCTAACCACTGACCCTAACTCTAACCACTGACCCTAACCCCTAAACCTAACCACTGACCCTAACCCCTAAACCTAACCACTGACCCTAAACCTAACCACTGACCCTAAACCTAACCACTGACCCTAACCCCTAAACCTAACCACTGACCCTAAACCTAACCACTGACCCTAACCCCTAAACCTAACCACTGACCCTAACCCCTAAACCTAACCACTGACCCTAACCCCTAAACCTAACCACTGACCCTAAAACCTAACCACTGACCCTAACCCCTAAACCTAACCACTGACACTAAACCCTAAACCTAACCACTGACCCTAACCCCTAAACCTAACCACTGACCCTAAACCTAAACCTAACCACTAACCCTAACCCCTAAACCTAACCACTGACACTAACCCCTAAACCTAACCACTGACACTAACCCCTAAACCGAACCACTAACCCCTAACCCCTAAACCTAACCACTGACCCTAACCCCTAAACCTAACCACTGACCCTAACCCCTAAACCTAACCACTAACCCCTAAACCTAACCACTAACCCCTAAACCTAACCACTGGCCCTAAACCCTAAACCTAACCCCTGACACTAACCCCTAAACCTAACCACTGACCCTAACCCTAAACCTAACCACTGACCCTAACCCCTAAACCTAACCACTGACCCTAACCCCTAAACCTAACCACTGACCCTAACCGCTAAACCTAACCACTGACACTAACCCCCTGGGCTAACCACTGACCCTAACCCCTAAACCTAACCACTGACCCTAACCCCTAAACCTAACCACTGACCCTAACCCCTAAACCTAACCACTGACCCTAAACCTAACCACTGACCCTAACCCCTAAACCTAACCACTGACCCTAACCCCTAAACCTAACCACTGACCCTAACCCCTAAACCTAACCACTGACCCTAACCCCTAAACCTAACCACTAACCCTAACCCCTAAACCTAACCACTGACCCTAAACCTAACCACTGACCCTAAACCTAACCACTGACCCTAACCCCTAAACCTAACCACTGACCCTAACCCCTAAACCTAACCACTGACCCTAACCCCTAAACCTAACCACTGACCCTAACCCCTAAACCTAACCACTGACCCTAACCCCTAAACCTAACCACTGACACTAACCCCATAAACCTAACCACTGACCCTAACCCCTAAACCTAACCACTGACCCTAACCCCTAAACCTAACCACTGACCCTAACCCCTAAACCTAACCACTGACCCTAACCCCTAAACCTAACCACTGACCCTAAACCTAACCCCTAAACCTAACCACTGACCCTAACCCCTAAACCTAACCACTGACCCTAACCCCTAAACCTAACCACTGACACTAACCCCTAAACCTAACCACTGACCCTAAACCTAACCACTGACCCTAACCCCTAAACCTAACCACTGACCCTAACCCCTAAACCTAACCACTGACCCTAACCCCTAAACCTAACCACTGACCCTAACCCCTAAACCTAACCACTGACCCTAAACCTAACCACTGACCCTAACCCCTAAACCTAACCACTGACACTAAACCTAACCCCTAAACCTAACCCCTAAACCTAACCACTGACCCTAACCCCTAAACCTAACCACTGACCCTAACCCCTAAACCTAACCACTGACCCTAAACCTAACCACTGACCCTAACCCTAAACCTAACCACTGACCCTAAACCTAACCACTGACCCTAACCCCTAAACCTAACCACTAACCCTAACCCCTAAACCTAACCACTAACCCTAACCCCTAAACCTAACCACTAACCCTAACCCCTAAACCTAACCACTGACCCTAACCCCTAAACCTAACCACTAACCCTAACCCCTAAACCTAACCACTGACACCAAACCTAACCTATGACCCTAACCCCTAAACCTAACCACTGACCCTAAACCTAACCACTGACCCTAACCCCTAAACCTAACCACTGCCACTAACCCCTAAACCTAACCACTGACCCTAACCCCTAAACCTAACCACTGACCCTAACCCCTAAACCTAACCACTGACCCTAAACCTAACCACTGACCCTAACCCTAACCACTGACCCTAACTCCTAAACCTAACCACTGACCCTAAACCTAACCACTGACCCTAAACCCAACCCTAACCCCTAAACCTAACCACTAACCCTAACTCCTAAACCTAACCACTAACCCTAACTCCTAAAAATAACCACTAACCCTAACTCCTAAACCTAACCACTAACCCTAACTCCTAAACCTAACCACTAACCCTAACTCCTAAACATAACCACTAACCCTAACTCCTAAAACCTAACTCCTAAACCTAACCCCTAACCCTAACTCCTAACCCTAACCCCTAAACCTAACCACTAACCCTAACTCCTAAACCTAACCCCTAATCCTAACTCCTCACCCTAACCCCTAATCCTAACTCCTCACCCTAACCAATAACCGGAACTCCTCACCCTAACCACTAACCCTAACATCTAACCCTAACCCCTAATCCTAACCACTAACCCTAGGTCCTAAACCTAACCCCTAACACTAACTCCTAAACCTAACCACTAACCCTAACCCCTAATCCTAACTCCTCACCCTAACCACTAACCCTAACCCCTAAACCTAACCCTAACCCTAACTCCTAAACCTAACCCCAAACTCCTAACCCTAACTCCTAAACCGAGCTCCTAACTCCTAACCCTAACTCCTGACCCCTAACCATAACTCCTAACCCTAACCCTAACCCCTAAACCTAACCACTGACCCTAAACTTAACCACTGACCCTAAACCTAACCACTGACCCTAACCCCTAAACCTAACCACTGACCCTAACCCCTAAACCTAACCACTGACCCTAAACCCTAAACCTAACCACTGACCCTAACCCCTAAACCTAACCACTGACCCTAAACCTAACCACTGACCCTAACCCCTAAACCTAACCACTGACCCTAACCCCTAAACCTAACCACTGACCCTAAACCTAACCACTGACCCTAACCCCTAAACCTAACCACTGACCCTAACCCCTAAACCTAACCACTGACCCTAACCCTAAACCTAACCACTGACCCTAAACCTAACCACTGACCCTAACCCCTAAACCTAACCACTGACCCTAACCCCTAAACCTAACCACTGACCCTAACCCCTAAACCTAACCACTGACCCTAACCCCTAAACCTAACCACTGACCCTAACCCCTAAACCTAACCACTGACCCTAAACCTAACCACTGACCCTAACCCCTAAACCTAACCACTGACCCTAACCCCTAAACCTAACCACTGACACTAACCCCTAAACCTAACCACTGACCCTAAACCTAACCACTGACCCTAACCCCTAAACCTAACCACTGACCCTAACCCCTAAACCTAACTACTGACACTAACCCCTAAACCTAACCACTGACCCTAACCCCTAAACCTAACCACTGACCCTAACCCCTAAACCTAACCACTGACCCTAAACCTAACCACTGACCCTAACCCCTAAACCTAACCACTGACCCTAACCCCTAAACCTAACCACTGACCCTAAACCTAACCCCTGACCCTAACCCCTAAACCTAACCACTGACACTAACCCCTAAACCTAACCACTGACACTAACCCCTAAACCTAACCACTGACACTAACCCCTAAACCTAACCACTGACCCTAAACCTAACCACTGACCCTAACCCCTAAACCTAACCACTGACCCTAAACCTAACCACTGACCCTAACCCCTAAACCTAACCACTGACACTAAACCCTAAACCTAACCATTGACACTAAACCCTAAACCTAACCACTGACCCTAACCCATAAACCTAACCACTGACACTAACCCCTAAACCTAACCACTGACCCCAACCCCAAACCTAACCACTGACCCTAACCCCTAAACCTAACCACTGACACTAACCCCTAAACCTAACCACTGACACTAACCCCTAAACCTAACCACTGACCCTAACCCCTAAACCTAACCACTGACCCTAAACCCCTAAACCTAACCACTGACCCTAAACCCCTAAACCTAACCACTGACCCTAAACCCCTAAACCTAACCACTGACACTAACCCCTAAACCTAACCACTGACCCTAAACATAACCACTGACACTAACCCCTAAACCTAACCACTGACCCTAACCCTAAACCTAACCACTGACCCTAACCCTAAACCTAACCACTGACCCTAACCCCTAAACCTAACCACTGACCCCAACCCCTAAACCTAACCACTGACCCTAACCCCTAAACCTAACCACTGACCCTAAACCTAACCACTGACCCTAAACCCAACCACTGACTCTAAACCTGACCACTGACCCTAACCCCTAAACCTAACCACTGACCCTAAACCTAACCACTGACCCTAACCCCTAAACCTAACCACTGACCCTAACCCCTAAACCTAACCACTGACCCTAAACCTAACCACTGACCCTAACCCCTAAACCTAACCACTGACCCTAACCCCTAAACCTAACCACTGACCCTAACCCTAAACCTAACCACTGACCCTAACCCCTAAACCTAACCACTGACCCTAACCCCTAAACCTAACCACTGACCCTAACCCCTAAACCTAACCACTGACCCTAACCCCTAAACCTAACCACTAACCCTAACACCTAAACCTAACCACTGACCCTAACCCCTAAACCTAACCACTGACCCTAAACCTAACCACTGACCCTAAACCTAACCACTGACACTAACCCCTAAACCTAACCACTGACCCTAAACCTAACCACTGACCCTAACCCCTAAACCTAACCACTGACCCTAACCCCTAAACCTAACCACTGACCCTAACCCCTAAACCTAACCACTGACCCTAAACCTAACCACTGACCCTAACCCCTAAACCTAACCACTGACCCTAACCCCTAAACCTAACCACTGACCCTAAACCTAACCCTAACCCCTAAACCTAACCACTGACCCTAAACCTAACCACTGACCCTAAACCTAACCACTGACCCTAAACCTAACCACTGACCCTAGCCCCTAACCACTGACCCTAAACCTAACCACTGACCCTAACCCCTAAACCTAACCACTGACCCTAACCCCTAAACCTAACCACTGACCCTAACCCCTAAACATAACCACTGACCCTAAACCTAACCACTGACCCTAAACCTAACCACTGACCCTAACCCCTAAACCTAACCACTGACCCTAAACCCAACCACTGACCCTAAACCTAACCACTGACCCTAACCCCTAAACCTAACCACTGACCCTAAACATAACCACTGACCCTAACCGCTAAACCTAACCACTGACCCTAAACCTAACCACTGACACTAAACCTAACCACTGACCCTAACCCCTAAACCTAACCACTGACCCTAACCCCTAAACCTAACCACTGACCCTAACCCCTAAACCTAACCACTGACACTAACCCTAAACCTAACCACTGACCCTAACCACTGACCTAACCCCTAAACCTAACCACTAACCCCTAAACCTAACCACTGACCCTAACCCTAAACCTAACCACTGACCCTAACCCCTAAACCTAAACACTGACACTAACCCCTAAACCTAACCACTGACCCTAACCCCTAAACCTAACCACTGACCCTAAACCTAACCACTGACCCTAAACCTAACCACTGACCCTAAACCTAACCACTGACCCTAACCCCTAAACCTAACCACTGACCCTAACCCCTAAACCTAACCACTGACCCTAACCCCTAAACCTAACCACTGACCCTAACCCCTAAACCTAACCACTGACACTAACCCCTAAACCTAACCACTAACCCTAAACCTAACCACTAACCCTAACCCCTAAACCTAACCACTGACCCTAACCCCTAAACCTAACCACTGACCCTAACCCCTAAACCTAACCACTGACCCTAACCCCTAAACCTAACCACTGACCCTAACCCCTAAACCTAACCACTGACCCTAACCCCTAAACCTAACCACTGACACTAACCCCTAAACCTAACCACTGACCCTAACCCCTAAACCTAACCACTGACCCTAAACCTAACCACTGACCCTAACCCCTAAACCTAACCACTGACCCTAACCCCTAAACCTAACCACTGACCCTAACCCCTAAACCTAACCACTGACCCTAACCCCTAAACCTAACCACTGACCCTAACCCCTAAACCTAACCACTGACCCTAACCCCTAAACCTAACCACTGACCCTAAACCTAACCACTGACCCTAAACCTAACCACTGACCCTAACCCCTAAACCTAACCACTAACCCTAACCCCTAAACCTAACCACTGACCCTAACCCCTAAACCTAACCACTGACCCTAACCCCTAAACCTAACCACTGACCCTAAACCTAACCACTGACCCTAACCCCTAAACCTAACCACTGACCCTAACCCCTAAACCTAACCACTGACCCTAACCCCTAAACCTAACCACTGACCCTAACCCCTAAACCTAACCACTGACCCTAACCCCTAAACCTAACCACTGACCCTAACCCCTAAACCTAACCACTGACCCTAACCCCTAAACCTAACCACTGACCCTAACCCCTAAACCTAACCACTAACCCTAACCCCTAAACCTAACCACTGACCCTAACCCCTAAACCTAACCACTGACCCTAAACCTAACCACTGACCCTAAACCTAACCACTGACACTAACCCCTAAACCTAACCACTGACACTAACCCCTAAACCTAACCACTGACCCTAAACCTAACCACTGACCCTAACCCCTAAACCTAACCACTGACCCTAACCCCTAAACCTAACCACTGACCCTAACCCCTAAACCTAACCACTGCCCCTAAACCTAACCACTGACCCTAACCCCTAAACCTAACCACTGACCCTAACCCCTAAACCTAACCACTGACCCTAACCCCTAAACCTAACCACTGACCCTAAACCTAACCACTGACCCTAAACCTAACCACTGACCCTAAACCTAACCACTGACCCTAACCCCTAAACCTAACCACTGACCCTAAACCTAACCACTGACCCTAAACCTAACCACTGACCCTAAACCTAACCACTGACCCTAAACCTAACCACTGACCCTAACCACTGACCCTAAACTTAACCACTGACCCTAACCCCTAAACCTAACCCTAACCCCTAAACCTAACCACTGACCCTAAACCTAACCACTGACCCTAAACCTAACCACTGACCCTAAACCTAACCACTGACCCTAACCCCTAAACCTAACCACTGACCCTAACCCCTAAACCTAACCACTGACCCTAACCCTAAACCTACCCACTGACCCTAAACCTAACCACTGACCCTAAACCTAACCACTGACCCTAACCCTAAACCTAACCACTGACCCTAACCCCTAAACCTAACCACTGACCCTAACCCCTAAACCTAACCACTGACCCTAACCCCTAAACCTAACCACTGACCCTAACCCCTAAACCTAACCACCTAACCCTAACCCCTAAACCTAACCACTGACCCTAACCCCTAAACCTAACCACTGACCCTAAACCTAACCACTGACCCTAAACCTAACCACTGACACTTACCCCTAAACCTAACCACTGACCCTAAACCTAACCACTGACCCTAACCCCTAAACCCAACCACTGACCCTAACCCTAAACCTAACCACTGACCCTAACCCCTAAACCTAACCACTGACCCTAAACCTAACCACTGACCCTAACCCCTAAACCTAACCACCCCTAACCACTGACCCTAACCCTAAACCTAACCACTGACCCTAAACCTAACCACTGAAAACCTAACCACTGACCCTAAACCTAACCACTGACCCTAACCCTACCTAACCACTGACCCTAACCCCTAAACCTAACCACTGACCCTAAACCTAACCACTGACCCTAACCCCTAAACCTAACCACTGACCCTAACCCCTAAACCTAACCACTGACCCTAACCCCTAAACCTAACCACTGACCCTAACCCCTAAACCTAACCACTGACCCTAACCCCTAAACCTAACCACTGACCCTAACCCCTAAACCTAACCACTGACCCTAACCCCTAAACCTAACCACTGACCCTAACCCCTAAACCTAACCACTGACCCTAAAACCCTAACCACTGACCCTAACCCCTAAACCTAACCACTGACCCTAACCCCTAAACCTAACCACTGACCCTAACCCCTAAACCAACCACTGACCCTAACCCCTAAACCTAACCACTGACCCTAACCCCTAAACCTAACCACTGACCCTAACCCCTAAACCTAACCACTGACCCTAACCCCTAAACCTAACCACTAACCCTAAAACCCAACCACCTAACCACTGACCCTAAACCTAACCACTGACCCTAAACCTAACCACTGACACTAACCCCTAAACCTAACCACTGACACTAACCCCTAAACCTAACCACTGACCCCACTAAACCCCTAAAAACCTAACCACTGACCCTAACCCCTAAACCTAACCACTGACCCTAACCCCTAAACCTAACCACTGACCCTAAACCTAACCACTGACCCTAACCCCTAAACCTAACCACTGACCCTAACCCCTAAACCTAACCACTGACCCTAACCCTAAACCTAACCACTGACCCTAAACCTAACCACTGACCCTAAACCTAACCACTGACCCTAAACCTAACCACTGACCCTAAACCTAACCACTGACCCTAAACCTAACCACTGACCCTAAACCTAACCACTGACCCTAAACCTAACCACTGACCCTAAACCTAACCACTGACCCTAACCCCTAACCACTGACCCTAACCCCTAACCACTGACCCTAAACCTAACCACTGACCCTAACCCCTAAACCTAACCCTAACCCCTAAACCTAACCATTGAACCCTAAACCTAACCACTGACCCTAAACCTAACCACTGACCCTAAACCTAACCACTGACCCTAACCTAAACCCCTAAACCTAACCACTGACCCTAACCCCTAAACCTAACCACTGACCCTAACCCCTAAACCTACCCACTGACCCTAAACCTAACCACTGACCCTAAACCTAACCACTGACCCTAACCCTAAACCTAACCACTGACCCTAACCCTAAACCTAACCACTGACCCTAACCCCTAAACCTAACCACTGACCCTAACCCCTAAACCTAACCACTAACCCTAACACCTAAACCTAACCACTGACCCTAACCCCTAAACCTAACCACTGACCCTAAGCCTAACCACTGACCCTAAACCTAACCACTGACCCTTACCCCTAAACCTAACCACTGACCCTAAACCTAACCACTGACCCTAACCCCTAAACCTAACCACTGACCCTAACCCCTAAACCTAACCACTGACCCTAACCCCTAAACCTAACCACTGACCCTAACCCCTAAACCTAACCACTGACCCTAAACCTAACCACTGACCCTAACCCCTAAACCTAACCACTGACCCTAACCCCTAAACCTAACCACTGACCCTAAAACCAACCACTGACCCTAACCCCCTAACCAACCACTGACCCTAAACCTAACCACTGACCCTAAACCTAACCACTGACCCTAAACCCTAACCACTGACCCTAACCCCTAAACCTAACCACTGACCCTAAACCTAACCACTGACCCTAACCTAACCACTGACCCTAACCCCTAAACCTAACCACTGACCCTAAACCTAACCACTGACACTAAACCTAACCACTGACCCTAAACCTAACCACTGACCCTAACCCCTAAACCTAACCACTGACCCTAAACCCCTAACCTAACCACTGACCCTAACCCTAAACCTAACCACTGACCCTAAACCTAACCACTGACCCTAAACCTAACCACTGACCCTAAACCTAACCACTGACCCTAACCCTAACCCTAACCACTGACCCTAACCCCTAAACCTGAACCTAAACCTAACCACTGACCCTAACCCCTAAACCTAACCACTGACCCTAACCCCTAAACCTAACCACTGACCCTAAACCTAACCACTGACCCTAAACCTAACCACTGACCCTAACCCCTAAACCTAACCACTGACCCTAACCCCTAAACCTAACCACTGACCCTAACCCGTAAACCTAACCACTGACCTAACCCCTAAACCTAACCACTGACCCTAACCCCTAAACCTAACCACTGACCCTAACCCCTAAACCTAACCACTGACCCTAACCCTAAACCTAACCACTAACCTAACCCTAAACCTAACCACTGATCCTAACCCCTAAACCTAACCACTGACCCTAAACCTAACCACTGACCCTAAACCTAACCACTGACACTAACCCCTAAACCTAACCACTGACACTAACCCTAAACCTAACCACTGACCCTAAACCTAACCACTGACCCTAACCCCTAAACCTAACCACTGACCCTAACCCCTAAACCTAACCACTGACCCTAACCCCAAACCTAACCACTGACCCTAAACCTAACCACTGACCCTAACCCCTAAACCTAACCACTGACCCTAACCCCTAAACCTAACCACTGACCCTAACCCCTAAACCTAACCACTGACCCTAAACCTAACCACTGACCCTAAACCTAACCACTGACCCTAAACCTAACCACTGACCCTAAACCTAACCACTGACCCTAAACCTAACCACTGACCCTAAACCTAACCACTGACCCTAAACCTAACCACTGACCCTAAACCTAACCACTGACCCTAACCCCTAACCACTGACCCTAAACCTAACCACTGACCCTAACCCCTAAACCTAACCCTAACCCCTAAACCTAACCATTGACCCTAAACCTAACCACTGACCCTAAACCTAACCACTGACCCTAAACCTAACCACTGACCCTAACCCCTAAACCTAACCACTGACCCTAACCCTAAACCTAACCACTGACCCTAACCCCTAAACCTACCCACTGACCCTAAACCTAACCACTGACCCTAAACCTAACCACTGACCCTAACCCCTAAACCTAACCACTGACCCTAACCCCTAAACCTAACCACTGACCCTAACCCCTAAACCTAACCACTGACCCTAACCCCTAAACCTAACCACTAACCCTAACCCCTAAACCTAACCACTGACCCTAACCCCTAAACCTAACCACTGACCCTAAACCTAACCACTAACCCTAAACCTAACCACTGACACTAACCCCTAAACCTAACCACTGACCCTAAACCTAACCACTGACCCTAACCCCTAAACCTAACCACTGACCCTAACCCCTAAACCTAACCACTGACCCTAACCCCTAAACCTAACCACTGACCCTAACCCCTAAACCTAACCACTGACCCTAAACCTAACCACTGACCCTAACCCCTAAACCTAACCACTGACCCTAACCCCTAAACCTAACCACTGACCCTAACCCCTAAACCTAACCACTGACCCTAAACCTAACCACTGACCCTAAACCTAACCACTGACCCTAAACCTAACCACTGACCCTAACCCTAACCCTAACCACTAACCCTAACCCCTAAACCTAACCACTGACCCTAAACCTAACCACTGACCCTAACCCCTAAACCTAACCACTGACCCTAACCCCTAAACCTAACCACTGACCCTAAACCTAACCACTGACACTAAACCTAACCACTGACCCTAAACCTAACCACTGACCCTAACCCCTAAACCTAACCACTGACCCTAACCCCTAAACCTAACCACTGACCCTAAACCTAACCCTAACCCCTAAACCTAACCACTGACCCTAAACCTAACCACTGACCCTAAACCTAACCACTGACCCTAAACCTAACCACTGACCCTAACCCCTAAACCTAACCACTGACCCTAAACCTAACCACTGACCCTAACCCCTAAACCTAACCACTGACCCTAACCCCTAAACCTAACCACTGACCCTAAACCTAACCACTGACACTAAACCTAACCACTGACCCTAACCCCTAAACCTAACCACTGACCCTAACCCCTAACCCTAACCACTGACACTAACCCCTAAACCTAACCACTGACCCTAACCACTGACCCTAACCCCTAAACCTAACCACTAACCCCTAAACCTAACCACTGACCCTAACCCCTAAACCTAACCACTGACCCTAAACCTAACCCTAACCCCTAAAACCTAACCACTAACCCAACTCCTAAACCTAACCACTAACCCTAACTCCTAAAATAACCACTAACCCTAACTCCTAAACATAACCACTAACCCTAACTCCTAAACATAACCACTAACCCTAACTACTAAACCTAACTACTGACCCTAAACCTGGCCCCTAAACCTAACCCCTAACCCTAACTCCTGGCCCTAACTCATAAACCTAACCACTAACCCTAACTCCTAACCCTAACTCCTAACCTAACCACTAACCCTGGCCTAACTCATAAACATAACCACTAACCCTGGCTCCTAAAACCTGGCTCCTAAACCTGGCCTAAACCTAACCCCTAACCCTAACTCCTGGCCTGGCTCATAAACCTAACCACTAACCTAACTCCTAACCCTAACTCCTAACCTGACCACTGGCCTAACCCTAACTCATAAACATAACCACTAACCCTAACTCCTAAACCTAACTCCTAAACCTAACCCCTAACCCTAACTCCTAACCCTGGCCCTAACTCCTGGCCCTGGCTCCTAACCCTAACTCCTGGCCCTAACTCCTGGCCTAACTCCTGGCCTAACTCCTGGCCCTGGCTCCTAAACCTAACCACTAACCCTAACTCCTAAACCTAACCACTAACCCAAACTCCTGGCCCTAACTCCTAACCCTAACTCCTAACCCTAACTCCTAACCCTAACTCCTGGCCCTAACTCCTAACCTAACTCCTAAACCTAACCACTAACCCTAACTCCTAAACCTAACCACTAACCCTAACTCCTGAAACCTGGCTCCTAAACATAACCACTAACCCTAACTCCTCACCCTAACACCTAATCCTAACTCCTCACCCTAACCACTAACCCTAACTCCTAAAAATAACCACTAACCCTAACTCCTAAACATAACCACTAACCCTAACTCCTAAACATAACCACTAACCTAACATCTAACCCTAACCCCTAATCCTAACCACTAACCCTAGGTCCTAAACCTAACCCCTAACACTAACTCCTAATCCTAACTCCTCACCCTAACCACTAACCCTAACTCCTCACCCTAACCACTAACCCCTAAACCTAACTCCTAAACCTAACTCCTAAACCTAACCCCTAACTCCTAACCTAAATCCTAAACCGAGCTCCTAAACCTAACCCCTAACCCTAAACCTAACTCCTCACCCTAACCCCTAACCCTGGCCCCTAAACTTAACCCCCAACACTAACTCCTAAACCTAACCACTAATCCTAACTCCTCACCCTAACTCCCAAACCTAACCCCTAAACTTAACTCCTAAACCTAACTCCTAAACCTAACCACTGGCCCTAACTCATAAACCTAACCACTAACCCTAACTCATAAACCTAACCCCTAACCCCTAACCCTAACTACTCACCCTAACCACTAACCCTAACTCCTAAAAATAACCACTAACCCTAACTCCTAAACATAACCACTAACCCTAACTCCTAAACATAACCACTAACCCTAACATCTAACCCTAACCCCTAATCCTAACCACTAACCCTAGGTCCTAAACCTAACCCCTAACACTAACTCCTAAACCTAACCACTAACACTAACCCCTAATCCTCACTCCTCACCCTAACCACTAACTCTAACCCCTAAACCTAACCCCTAACCCTGGCTCCTAAACCTGGCTCCTAAACCTAACCCCAAACTCCTAACCCTAACTCCTAAACCGGACTCCTAACCCTAACTCCTGACCCTAACCATAACTCCTAACCACTAACCTAACTCCTAAACCTAACCACTAACCCTAACCCCTAATCCTAACTCCTCACCCTAACCACTAACCCTAACTCCTCACCCTAACCACTAACCCCTAAACCTGGCTCCTAAACCTAACTCCTAAACCTAACCCTAACTCCTAACCTGGATCCTAAACCGAGCTCCTAAACCTAACCCCTAACCCTAAACCTAACTCCTCACCCTAACCCCTAACCCTAACCCTAAACCTAACCCCTAACACTAACTCCTAAACCTAACCACTAATCCTAACTCCTCACCCTAACTCCCAAACCTAACCCCTAAACTTAACTCCTAAACCTAACTCCTAAACCTAACCACTAACCTGGCTCATAAACCTAACCACTAACCCTAACTCATAAACCTAACCCCTAACCCCTAACCCTAACTCCTAAACCTAACCACTAACCCTAACTCATAAACCTGACCCCTGGCCCTAAACCTAACCACTAACCTGACCCCTGGCCCTGGCTCCTAAACCTAACCCCCTAACCCTAACTCCTGGCCCTAACTCCTAAACCTGACCACTGGCCTAAGTCATAAACCTGACCACTGGCCCTAACTCATAAACCTAACCCCTAACCCCTAACCCTAACTCCTAAACCTAACCACTAACCTAACTCATAAACCTAACCCCTAACCCTAAACCTAACCCTAACCCCTAACCCTAACTCCTAAACCTAACCCCTAACCCTAACTCCTAACCCTAACTCCTAAACCTAACCCCTAAGCCTAACTCCTAAACCCAACCCATAACCCTAACTCCTAAACCTAACCGACCGACCGACCCATTTATCTGCTCTGTCTCCCCCTTCTCCCCCATACCAGCTCCAGTGTTACACTAGGTAGCATGTAGTGCTCTCTCACATCATGTCACTTCCCCCTACGCTGATAGAAACTTCAAACAACTCTGTTTGGTAACACTCTCTTCTCCTCAGGAGAATCCCCTCGTATCCTCTCTCCTCAGGAGAATCCCCTCGTATCCTCTCTCCTCAGGAGAATCCCCTCGTATCCTCTCTCCTCAGGAGAATCCCCTCGTATCCTCTCTCCTCAGGAGAATCCCTCGTATCCTCTCTCCTCAGGAGAATCCCTCGTATCCTCTCTCCTCGGGAGAATCCCCTCGTATCCTCTCTCTCAGGAGAATCCTCGTATCCTCTCTCCTCAGGAGCATCCCCTCGTATCCTCTCTCCTCAGGAGAATCCCTCGTATCCTCTCTCCTCAGGAGAATCCCCTCGTATCCTCTCTCCTCAGGAGAATCCCCTCGTATCCTCTCTCCTCAGGAGAATCCTCGTATCCTCTCTCCTCAGGAGAATCCCCTCGTATCCTCTCTCCTCAGGAGAATCCCCTCGTATCCTCTCTCCTCAGGAGAATCCCCTCGTATCCTCTCTCCTCAGGAGAATCCCCTCGTATCCTCTCTCCTCAGGAGAATCCCCTCGTATCCTCTCTCCTCAGGAGAATCCCCTCGTATCCTCTCTCCTCAGGAGCATCCCCTCGTATCCTCTCTCCTCAGGAGAATCCCCTCGTATCCTCTCTCCTCAGGAGAATCCCCTCGTATCCTCTCTCCTCAGGAGAATCCCCTCGTATCCTCTCTCCTCAGGAGAATCCCCTCGTATCCTCTCTCCTCCTTCTGAATCCCATTGGATGATAAGAGGTACTTGCCCCTGACCTTCTCCTCCAATGGGTTTTGAGAAGGAGGTAAGAAGAGAGTCTGCGAGGAGTATTCAATTGAGATTCTCTCCTGTGCACTCTCCTCTCTCTCCTCTCCCTCTCCTCTCCTCTCCTCTCCTCTCCTCTCCTCTCCTCTCCCTCTCCTCTCCTCTCCTCTCCTCTCCTCTCCCTCTCCTCTCCTCTCCTCTCCTCCTCTCCTCTCCTCTCCTCTCCTCCACTCTCCTCTCCTCCACCCTCCCATCTCCTCTCTCTCCTGCACTCTCCTCTCCTCCACCCTCCCATCGTCTCTTCTCTCTCCTCTTCTCTCCTCTCCTCCACCCTCCCATTGCCTGTCTCCTCTCTCTTCTCTTCTCTCCTCTCCTCCACCCTCCCATCACCTGTCTCCTCTCTCTTCTCTCCTCTCCTCCACTCTCCTCTCCTCCACTCTCCTCTCCTCCACCCTCCCATTGCCTGTCTCCTCTCTCTTCTCTTCTCTCCTCTCCTCCACCCTCCCATCGCCTGTCTCCTCTCTCTTCTCTCCTCTTCTCTTCTCTCCTCTCCTCCACTCTCCTCTCCCCACCCTCCCATCGCCTGTCTCCTCTCTCTTCTCTTCTCTCCTCTCCTCCACCCTCCCACGCCTGTCTCCTCTCTCTTCTCTTCTCTCCTCTCCTCCACTCCCCTCTCCTCCACTCTCCTCTCCTCCACCCTCCCATCGCCTGTCTCCTCTCTCTTCTCTTCTCTCCTCTCCTCCACTCTCCTCTCCTCCACCCTCCCATCGCCTGTCTCCTCTCTCTTCTCTTCTCTTCTCTCCTCTCCTCCACTCTCCTCTCCTCCAACCTCCCATCGCCTGTCTCTTCTCTCTTCTCTTCTCTCCTCTCCTCCACCCTCCCATCGCCTGTCTCTTCTCTAACCCTAACCCTAACCCTAACCCTAACCCTTCTCCCTAACCCTAACCCTAACCCTAACCCTAACCCTAACCCTAACCCTTCTCTAACCCTAACCCTAACCCTAACCCTAACCCTAACCCTAACCCCTAAACCTAACCACTGACCCTAAACCTAACCACTGACCCTAACCCCTAAACCTAACCACTGACCCTAACCCCTAAACCTAACCACTAACCCCTAAACCTAACCACTGACCCTAACCCCTAAACCTAACCACTGACACTAACCCCTAAACCTAACCACTGACCCTAACCACTGACCCTAACCCCTAAACCTAACCACTAACCCCTAAACCTAACCACTGACCCTAACCCCTAAACCTAACCACTGACCCTAAACCTAACCCTAACCCCTAAACCTAACCACTAACCCAACTCCTAAACCTAACCACTAACCCTAACTCCTAAAAATAACCACTAACCCTAACTCCTAAACATAACCACTAACCCTAACTCCTAAACATAACCACTAACCCTAACTACTAAACCTAACTACTGACCCTAAACCTAACCCCTAACCCTAACTCCTAACCCTAACTCATAAACCTAACCACTAACCCTAACTCCTAAAACCTAACTCCTAACCCTAACTCCTAAACCTAACCACTAACCCTAACTCCTAAAACCTAACTCCTAAACCTAACCCCTAACCACTAACCCTAACCCCTAAACCTAACCACTAACCCAAACTCCTAACCCTAACTCCTAACCCTAACTCCTAACCCTAACTCATAAACCTAACCACTAACCCTAACTCCTAAACCTAACCACTAACCCTAACTCCTAACCCTAACTCATAAACATAACCACTAACCCTAACTCCTAAAACCTAACTCCTAAACCTAACCCCTAACCCTAACTCCTAACCACTAACCCTAACTCATAAACCTAACCACTAACCCTAACTCCTAAAACCTAACTCCTAAACATAACCACTAACCCTAACTCATAAACCTAACCACTAACCCTAACTCATAAACCTAACCACTAACCCTAACTCCTAAAACCTAACTCCTAAACATAACCAATAACCCTAACTCCTCACCCTAACCACTAACCCTAACATCTAACCCTAACCCCTAATCCTAACCACTAACCCTAGGTCCTAAACCTAACCCCTAACACTAACTCCTAAACCTAACCACTAACACTAACCCCTAATCCTAACTCCTCACCCTAACCACTAACCCTAACCCCTAAACCTAACTCCTAAACCTAACCCCAAACTCCTAACTCCTAACCCTAACTCCTAACCCTAACTCCTAACCCTAACTCCTGACCCCTAACCATAACTCCTAACCACTAACCCTAACTCCTAAACCTAACCACTAACCCTAACCCCTAATCCTAACTCCTCACCCTAACCACTAACCCTAACTCCTCACCCTAACCACTAACCCCTAAACTTAACTCCTCACCCTAACCACTAACCCTAACCACTAACCCTAACTCCTAAACCTAACTCCTAAACCTAACCCCAAACTCCTAACCCTAACTCCTAAACCGAGCTCCTAACCCTAACTCCTAACCCTAACTCCTGACCCCTAACCATAACTCCTAACCACTAACCCTAACCACTAACCCTAACATCTAACCCTAACCCCTAATCCTAACCACTAACCCTAGGTCCTAAACCTAACCCCTAACACTAACTCCTAAACCTAACCACTAACACTAACCCCTAATCCTAACTCCTCACCCTAACCACTAACCCTAACCCCTAAACCTAACTCCTAAACCTAACCCCAAACTCCTAACTCCTAACCCTAACTCCTAACTCCTAACCCTAACTCCTGACCCCTAACCATAACTCCTAACCACTAACCCTAACTCCTAAACCTAACCACTAACCCTAACCCCTAATCCTAACTCCTCACCCTAACCACTAACCCTAACTCCTCACCCTAACCACTAACCCCTAAACTTAACTCCTCACCCTAACCACTAACCCTAACCACTAACCCTAACTCCTAAACCTAACTCCTAAACCTAACCCCAAACTCCTAACCCTAACTCCTAAACCGAGCTCCTAACCCTAACTCCTAACCCTAACTCCTGACCCCTAACCATAACTCCTAACCACTAACCCTAACTCCTAAACCTAACCACTAACCCTAACCCCTAATCCTAACTCCTCACCCTAACCACTAACCCTAACTCCTCACCCTAACCACTAACCCCTAAACCTAACTCCTAAACCTAACTCCTAAACCTAACCCCTAACTCCTAACCCTAAATCCTAAACTGAGCTCCTAAACCTAACCCCTAACCCTAAACCTAACTCCTAAACCTAACCCCTAACACTAACTCCTAAACCTAACCACTAATCCTAACTCCTCACCCTAACTCCCAAACCTAACCCCTAAACTTAACTCCTAAACCTAACTCCTAAACCTAACCACTAACCCTAACTCATAAACCTAACCACTAACCCTAAATCATAAACCTAACCCCTAACCCTAACTCCTAAACCTAACCACTAACCCTAACTCATAAACCTAACCACTAACCCTAAACCTAACCACTGACCCTAACTCCTAAACCTAACCCCTAACCCTAACTCCTAACCCTAACTCCTAAACCTAACCCCTAAGCCTAACTCCTAAACCCAACCCATAACCCTAACTCCTAAACCTAACCGACCGACCGACCCATTTATCTGCTCTGTCTCCCCCTTCTCCCCCATACCAGCTCCAGTGTTACACTAGGTAGCATGTAGTGCTCTCTCACATCATGTCACTTCCCCCTACGCTGATAGAAACTTCAAACAACTCTGTTTGGTAACACTCTCTTCTCCTCAGGAGAATCCCCTCGTATCCTCTCTCCTCAGGAGAATCCCCTCGTATCCTCTCTCCTCAGGAGAATCCCCTCGTATCCTCTCTCCTCAGGAGAATCCCCTCGTATCCTCTCTCCTCAGGAGCATCCCCTCGTATCCTCTCTCCTCAGGAGAATCCCCTCGTATCCTCTCTCCTCAGGAGAATCCCCTCGTATCCTCTCTCCTCAGGAGAATCCCCTCGTATCCTCTCTCCTCAGGAGAATCCCCTCGTATCCTCTCTCCTCAGGAGAATCCCCTCGTATCCTCTCTCCTCAGGAGAATCCCCTCGTATCCTCTCTCCTCAGGAGCATCCCCTCGTATCCTCTCTCCTCAGGAGCATCCCCTCGTATCCTCTCTCCTCCTTCTGAATCCCATTGGATGATAAGAGGTACTTGCCCCTGACCTTCTCCTCCAATGGGTTTTGAGAAGGAGGTAAGAAGAGAGTCTGCGAGGAGTATTCAATTGAGATTCTCTCCTGTGCACTCTCCTCTCCTCTCCTCTCCTCTCCTCCACTCTCCTCCACTCTTCTCTCCTCCACCCTCCCATCTCCTCTCTCTCCTGCACTCTCCTCTCCTCCACCCTCCCATCGCCTCTTCTCTCTCCTCTTCTCTCCTCTCCTCCACCCTCCCATCGCCTGTCTCCTCTCTCTTCTCTTCTCTTCTCTTCTCTTCTCTTCTCTTCTCTTCTCTTCTCTTCTCTCCTCTCCTCCACTCTCCTCTCCTCCACCCTCCCATCGCCTGTCTCCTCTCTCTTTTCTCCTCTCCTCCACCCTCCCATCGCCTGTCTCTTCTCTCTTCTCTTCTCTCCTCTCCTCCACTCTCCTCTCCTCCACCCTCCCATCGCCTGTCTCCTCTCTCTTCTCTTCTCTCCTCTCCTCCACCCTCCCATCGCCTGTCTCCTCTCTCTTCTCTTCTCTCCTCTCCTCCACTCCCCTCTCTCCACTCTCCTCTCCTCCACCCTCCCATCGCCTGTCTCCTCTCTCTTCTCTTCTCTCCTCTCCTCCACTCTCCTCTCCTCCACCCTCCCATCGCCTGTCTCCTCTCTCTTCTCTTCTCTTCTCTCCTCTCCTCCACTCTCCTCTCCTCCACCCTCCCATCGCCTGTCTCCTCTCTCTTCTCTTCTCTCCTCTCCTCCACCCTCCCCTCGCCTGTCTCCTCTCTCTTCTCTCCTCTCCTCCACTCTCCTCTCCTCTCCTCCACTCTCCTCTCCTCCCACCCTCCCATCGCCTGTCTCCTCTCCCTTCTCTCTCTCTCCTCCACTCTCCTCTCCTCCATTCTCCTCTCCTCCTCTCCTCTCCTCCACCCTCCCATCGCCTGTCTCCTCTCTCTTCTCTTATCTCCTCTCCTCCACTCTCCTCTCCTCCACCCTCCCATCGCCTGTCTCCTCTCTCTTCTCTCCTCTCCTCCTCTCCTCTCCCTCCACCCTCCCATCGCCTGTCTCCTCTCTCTTCTCTTCTCTTCTCTCCTCTCCTCCACCCTCCCATCGCCTGTCTCCTCTCTCTTCTCTCCTCTCCTCCACCCTCCCATCGCCTGTCTCCTCTCTCTTCTCTTCTCTCCTCTCCTCCACTCTCCTATCCTCTCCTCCACCCTCCCATCGTCTCTTCTCTCTTCTCTTCTCTCCTCTCCTCCACTGTCCTCTCCTCCTCTACTCCCCTCTCTACTATCCTCTCCTCTCTATTCTTCCCTCGCTCCTTTCCTCCTCTCTCATCTCTCCTTTCCTCCCCTCTCCCCTCCCAGGCACTCTCCTCTCCTGCACTCTCCTCTCTATTCTCCCCTCTTTTATCATCTCCTCTCCGTGCACAAAAGGATTCACAATCAGCTTGAGCACTGAATGAGGAACGACAGACAATTATTTCAGGGTCTCCCCAGTCATCTGCCTGCCTACTCTATGAAGAGATGTTGGTTGTTGATGTTGCAAGCACAGTACTCTTGTGAAAGTTCAATAATGCTTTTGGGAGCACTGAGAAATAATGCTTTCATTTAAAATGCTGCTCAGACATAATGCTTTCATTTAAAATGCTGCTCAGACATAATGCTTTCATTTAAAATGCTGCTCAGACATAATGCTTTCATTTAAAATGCTGCTCAGACATAATGCTTTCATTTAAAATGCTGCTCAGACATAATGCTTTCATTTAAAATGCTGCTCAGACATAATGCTTTCATTTAAAATGCTGCTCAGACATAATGCTGCTCAGACATAATGCTGCTCAGACACAATGCTGCTCAGACACAATGCTGCTCAGACATAATGCTGCTCAGACACAATGCTGCTCAGACACAATGCTGCTCAGACATAATGCTGCTCAGACACAATGCTGCTCAGACACAATGCTGCTCAGACACAATGCTGCTCAGACACAATGCTGCTCAGACACAATGCTGCTCAGACACAATGCTGCTCAGACATAATGCTGCTCAGACACAATGCTGCTCAGACACAATGCTGCTCAGACACAATGCTGCTCAGACACAATGCTGCTCAGACATAATGCTGCTCAGACACAATGCTGCTCAGACATAATGCTGCTCAGACACAATGCTGCTCAGACACAATGCTGCTCAGACATAATGCTGCTCAGACATAATGCTGCTCAGACACAATGCTGCTCAGACACAATGCTGCTCAGACATAATGCTGCTCAGACATAAAGTAGTGCCCTACTACCCCTATAGACCCTGGTCTAAAGTAGTGCCCTACTACCCCTATAGACACTGGTCTAAAGTAGTGCCCTACTACCATATAGACCCTGGTTTAAAGTAGTGCCCTACTACCCTATAGACCCTGGTCTAAAGTAGTGCACTACTACCATATAGACCCTGGTCTAAAGTAGTGCCCTACTACCCCTATAGACCCTGGTCTAAAGTAGTGCCCTACTACCATATAGACACTGGTTTAAAGTAGTGCCCTTCTACCCCTATAGACACTGGTTTAAAGTAGTGCCCTACTACCCCTATAGACTTTGGTCTAAAGTAGTGCCCTACTACCCCTATAGACCCTGGTCTAAAGTAGTGCCCTTCTACCATATAGACCCTGGTCTAAAGTAGTGCACTACTACCATATAGACCCTGGTCCCTACTACCCTAAGACCCTGGTCTAGTGCCCTACTGGTCTAAAGTAGTGCACTACTACCATATAGACCCTGGTCTAAAGTAGTGCCCTACTACCCTATAGACCCTGGTCTAAAGTAGTGCACTACTACCATATACCCTGACCCTGACCCTGTCTAAAGTAGTGCCCTACTACTACCATATAGACCCTGGTCTAAAGTAGTGCCCTACTACCATATAGACCCTGGTCTAAAGTAGTGCCCTACCCCCTGACCCTGGTCTAAAGTAGTGCCCTACTACCCTATAGACCCTGGTCTAAAGTAGTGCCCTACTACCATATAGACCCTGGTCTAAAGTAGTGCCCGACTACCATATAGACACTGGTCTAAAGTAGTGCCCTACTACCCCTATAGACCCTGGTCTAAATTAGTGCCCTACTACCCTATAGACCCTGGTCTAAAGTAGTGCCCCTACTACCATATAGATACTGGTCTAAAGTAGTGCCCTACTACCATATAGACACTGGTCTAAAGTAGTGCCCTACTAACCCTATAGACCCTGGTCTAAATTAGTGCCCTACTACACCTATAGACACTGGTCTAAAGTAGTGCCCTACTACCCCTATAGACACTGGTCTAAAGTAGTGCCCTACTACCATATAGACCCTGGTCTAAAGTAGTGCCATACTACCATAAAGACCCTGGTCTAAAGTAGTGCCCTACTACCCTATAGACCCTGGTCTAAAGTAGTGCCCTACTACCATATAGACCCTGGTCTAAAGTAGTGCCCTACTACCCTATAGACCCTGGTCTAAAGTAGTGCCCTACTACCATATAGACCCTGGTATAAAGTAGTGCCCTACTACCCCTAGACCTAAAGTAGTGCCCTACCCCTATAGACCCTGGTCTAAAGTAGTGCCCTACTACCATATAGACCCTGGTCTAAAGTAGTGCCCTACTACCCTATAGACCCTGGTCTAAAGTAGTGCCCTACTACCCCTATAGACCCTGGTCTAAAGTAGTGCCCTACTACCATATAGACCCTGGTCTAAAGTAGTGCCCTACTACCATATAGACACTGGTCTAGTAGTGCCCTACTACCATATAGACACTGGTCTAAAGTAGTGCCCTACTACCCCTATAGACCCTGGTCTAAATTAGTGCCCTACTACCCTATAGACCCTGGTCTAAAGTAGTGCTCTACTACCATATAGACACTGGTCTAAAGTAGTGCCCTACTACCATATAGACACTGGTCTAAAGTAGTGCCCTACTACCCCTATAGACACTGGTCTAAAGTAGTGCCCTACTACCATATAGACCCTGGTCTAAAGTATTGCCCTACTACCATAAAGACCCTGGTCTAAAGTAGTGCCCTACTACCCTATAGACCCTGGTCTAAAGTAGTGCCCTACTACCCTATAGACCCTGGTCTAAAGTAGTGCCCTACTACCCTATAGACCCTGGTCTAAAGTAGTGCCCTACTACCATATAGACCCTGGTTTAAAGTAGTGCCCTTCTACCCCTATAGACACTGGTTTAAAGTAGTGCCCTACTACCCCTATAGACTCTGGTCTAAAGTAGTGCCCTACTACCCCTATAGACCCTGGTCTAAAGTAGTGCCCTTCTACCATATAGACCCTGGTCTAAAGTAGTGCCCTACTACCCTATAGACCCTGGTCTAAAGTAGTGCCCTACTACCCTATAGACACTGGTCTAAAGTAGTGCCCTACTACCATATAGACCCTGGTCTAAAGTAGTGCCCTACTACCCTATAGACCCTGGTCTAAAGTAGTGCCCTACTACCCTATAGACCCTGGTCTAAAGTAGTGCCCTACTACCCTATAGACCCTGGTCTAAAGTAGTGCCCTACTACCCTATAGACCCTGGTCTAAAGTAGTGCCCTACTACCCTATAGACCCTGGTCTAAAGTAGTGCCCTACTACCATATAGACCCTGGTCTAAAGTAGTGCCCTACTACCATATAGACCCTGGTCTAAAGTAGTGCCCTACTACCCTATAGACCCTGGTCTAAAGTAGTGCCCTACTACCCCTATAGACCCTGGTCTAAAGTAGTGCCCTACTACCCCTATAGACCCTGGTCTAAAGTAGTGCCCTGGTCCCGATAGAGAACTTTGAGAACCTGTACGTTGCTGTCCAAACTTGCCCAACATAGATGTCTACGATCTTTTCAGATTCTGTAAAAACATGCTTTCGATACTTCCTCCAGCATCTTCACAAGGTAATTTGCTGTTGTTCTGGGATTGTTTGCACTTTTCGCACCAAAGTACATTCATCTCTAGGAGACAGAACGTGTCTCCTTCCTGAGGGGTATGATGGCTGCGTGGTCCCATGGTGTTTAGGTTAGGAAGAGGATATACTGTATGTGACCCAATTCAGGAAAACTAGGCGTATGTCGAAAGTCACGAGTTCACAGGAGAGCCTTTTGAACTTAAAAAATATATTTTATAAAAATGCGTTATTTTTAGCAGAAATGCCTCCACGAACATTTGAACTTTCATGTTTCCTTAATAACAAACGTGTTTCTGTAAATACGAATAAAAATGTTAAATTACGAGCCTTGTTGGTTAAGCCACAGAAAAAGTCAGCAACCTTCCCACTAGCTGTGATTGGCTGAGATAATGAGAGGGCTGAACATGCTGAGAGGCCAGAGTACCACAGTTTCTGCTCTGCTTCCTCCCTCCTTTCTACCAGGCCAGAGTTCCACAGCATTACACAATAGTCTGTATTACACTGACAAACCCATTGTATAATTTATGAACTTAAACCCAGCAAAAAAGAGACGTCCCTTTTTCAGGATCTCTCAAAGATGATAATTCGTGAAAATCCAAATAACTACACAGATCTTCATTGTAAAGGATTTAAACACTGTTTCCCAATGCTTGTTCAATGAACCATAAACGATTAATGAACATGCACCCATGGAACGGTCGCTAATTAGGCAATTAAGGTCACAGTTATAAAAACTTAGGAAACTAAAAAGGCCTTTCTACTGACTCTGAAAAACCCCAAAAGAAAGAAGCCCTGGGTCCCTGCTCATCTGTGTGAACATGCCTTAGGCATACTGCAAGAAGGCATGAGGACTGCAGATGTGGCCAGGGCAATAAATTGCAATGTCCGTACTGTGAGATGCCTAAGACAGCGATACAGGGAGACAGGACGGACAGCTGATCATCCTCACAGTGGCAGACCACGTGTAACAACACCTGCACAGGATCGGTACATCCGAACATCACACCTGCGGGACAGGTACAGGATGGAAACAACAACTGCCTCAGTTACACCAGGAACGCACAATCCCTCCATCAGGACTCAGACTGTCTGCAATAGGCTGAGAGAGGCTGGACTGAGGGCTTGTAGGCCTGTTGTAAGGCAGGTCCTCACCAGACATCACCGGCAACAACGTCGCCTATGGGCACAAACCCACCGTCGCTGGACCAGAGAGGACTGGCAAAAAGTGCTTTTCACTGACGAGTCACGGTTTTGTCTCACCAGGGGTGATGGTCGGATTTGCGTTTATTGTCGAAGGAATGAGCGTTACACTGAGGCCTGTACTCTGGAGTGGGATCGATTTGGAGATGGAGGGTCCATCATGGTCTGGGACAGTGTGTCACAGCATCATCAAAATGAGTTTGTTGTCATTGCAGGCAATCTCAACGCTGTGCGTTACAGGGAAGACATCCTCCTCCCTCATGTGGTACCCTTCCTGCAGGCTCATCCTGACATGACCCTCCAGCATGATAATGCCACCAGCCATACTGCTCGTTCTGTGCGGGATTTCCTGCAAGACAGGAATGTCAGTGTTCTGCCATGGCCAGCGAAGAGCCCAGATCTCAATCCCATTGAGCACGTCTGGGATCTGTTGGATCGGAGAGTGAGGGCTAGGGCCATTCCCCCCAGAAATGTCCGGGAACTTGCACGTGACTTGGTGGAAAAGTGGGGTAACATCTCACAGCAAGAACTGGCAAATCTGGTGCAGTCCATGAGGAGGAGATGCACTGCAGTACTTAATGCAGCTGGTGGCCACACCAGATACTGACTGTTACTTAGAGTTTTGTTCAGGGACACGTTATTCCATTTCTGTTAGTCAAATGTCTGTGGAACTTGTTCAGTTTATGTCTGTTGTAAATACAAATATTTACAGTGAAAGGATGTTTATTTTTTTGTCTGAGTTTATGAACCTATTTCAACCCCTTGAATCTGAAGTTCTAAAACATTATTTTGTTTTCAAAGACAATAATTCTAATCCAACATCCCCATCTGTACCACAGGCTTCAGTTAGGAGCAGACGACCTAGCTGAGACAATGCTGTGTCCCAATAGCGCTCTTTTCCCCACATAGTGCACTATAAGCCCTGGTCGAAGGTAATGCACTATGTAGGGTGCCTTTTGGGACGCAGATGAGAGGAGATTATGGTGCTTATTGCATGATGAGAATAAGATGATTGTGTTGAGTCTTGTCTCGTAGAGCAGCATCCTGGGGTCAGAATTCAGAACAGGAGATTAGACCTCAGCTGAGGCTGAGCTGATCGACCAGCAGGACTCTATTAGGGGTGGGAATGGTCAGGGACCTCTAGATACGATATTATCACCATACTTAAGTGCTGATATTATATGTGACTCACCACCTGGATTCGTTCTTATTTAGCAACATTTATATATATATATATATATATATATATATATATATATATATATATATATATATATATATATTACATTGGATAAAAGTAGAGACTCAGAGCTACAACATGGTATATCATACACTGCAGTTGAGGAAGAATGGGAAAGTAAATCTGCTTTGACAGTTGATCAACTTGTAATCTTACTTTTGAGAAAACCGTCTTTCAATGTTTTTTTGTACTACTATTGGAAAGACCTTCTTTGTCTACATCCATTCAGATTTAGTCCCACCCATCTCTTTACGGGTTGATCCGAATGTACTAACAGCACCATTCAAGCTAACGTGCTAGCTACTTGCTAGCTACTTCCAGACATCTAAGTGACATCTAAGTGAGAGAACAGCTCATTGTGATATCTCTCTGATTGTCATTGTGATATCTCTCTGATTGTCATTGTGATATCTCTCTGATTGTCATTGTGATATCTCTCTGATTGTCATTGTGATATCTCTCTGATTGTCATTGTGATATCTCTCTGATTGTCATTGTGATATCTCTGTGATTGTCATTGTGATATCTCTCTGATTGTCATTGTGATATCTCTCTGATTGTCATTGTGATATCTCTGTGATTGTCATTGTGATATCTCTCTGATTGTCATTGTGATATCTCTCTGATTGTCATTGTGATATCTCTGTGATTGTCATTGTGATATCTCTCTGATTGTCATTGTGATATCTCTGTGATTGTCATTGTGATATCTCTCTGATTGTCATTGTGATATCTCTCTTATTATTTTGATATCTCTCTGATTGTCGTTGTGATATCTCTCTTATTATTGTGATATCTCTGTGATTGTCATTGTGATATCTCTGTGATTGTCATTGTGATATCTCTGTGATTGTCATTGTGATATCTCTCTGATTGTCATTGTGATATCTCTGTGATTGTCATTGTGATATCTCTGTGATTGTCATTGTGATATCTCTGTGATTGTCATTGTGATATCTCTCTGATTGTCATTGTGATATCTCTGTGATTGTCATTGTGATATCTCTGTGATTGTCATTGTGATATCTCTCTGATTGTCATTGTGATATCTCTGTGATTGTCATTGTGATATCTCTGTGATTGTCATTGTGATATCTCTCTGATTGTCATTGTGATATCTCTCTGATTGTCATTGTGATATCTCTCTGATTATTAGTTTGATATCTCTCTGATTGTCATTGTGATATCTCTGTGATTGTCATTGTGATATCTCTGTGATTGTCATTGTGATATCTCTCTGATTATTATTTTGATATCTCTGTGATTGTCATTGTGATATCTCTCTGATTGTCATTGTGAAATCTCTCTGATTATTAGTTTGATATCTCTCTGATTGTCATTTTGATATCTCTCTGATTGTCATTTTGATATCTCTCTTATTATTTTGATATCTCTCTGATTGTCATTTTGATATCTCTCTTATTATTTTGATATCTCTCTGATTGTCATTTTGATATCTCTCTTATTATTTTGATATCTCTCTGATTGTCATTTTGATATCTCTGTGTTTGTTATTTTCCTTCTATAGTCTGCAGAGAGTAGTGTCTACTGAGTGAGAGGACGAGATGTTCTAGATCCCACCTGTTGGGTCTAGCGAGATTGTGGCAGACTGTATTATCTCTAGAAAAGGCCTCGTCATAACCCTCTTCATGCTCACTGGACACATTCTTTCACATTCCCCTCTCCTGTCTCACCTTTCTGATGAACGCCTGTCGGATGCTCTTGTCCTCAAAGCCAGAGTTGGTAAACTCCTCGTTGTCGTAGTAAGACGGCGGCACGTCCCCATGGTAACCTTCACCCGCAGAAGCTGAAAACCCCAGACAATAACAACAAAAGGTCATTTTGATATCTCTCTTATTATTTTGATATCTCTCTGATTGTCATTTTGATATCTCTGTGTTTGTTATTTTCCTTCTATAGTCTGCAGAGAGTAGTGTCTACTGAGTGAGAGGACGAGATGTTCTAGATCCCACCTGTTGGGTCTAGCGAGATTGTGGCAGACTGTATTATCTCTAGAAAAGGCCTCGTCATAACCCTCTTCATGCTCACTGGACACATTCTTTCCATTAATACATGAGCTGCTTTCATTTTCTAAATTGCCTTTCAATTGCTACTCTTAATAACATGCAGGTGTGTGTGTGTGTGTGTGTGTGTGTGTGTGTGTGTGTGTGTGTGTGTGTGTGTGTGTGTGTGTGTGTGTGTGTGTGTGTGTGTGTGTGTGTGTGTGTGTGTGTGTGTGTGTGTGTGTGTGTGTGTGTGTGTGTGATGTGCGTGTGTGTGTGTGTGTGTGTGATGTGCGTGTGTGTGTCTCTCTCCGTGCGTGTGTGTGTTCACGCGTGCGTTCCTGGCGTGTGTGTGTTGGTTTGGTAAATGAGATTGAGCCTAAGTACTGTATTGATGCAGTATCCCTCCTCAACAACAGAGCTATGTTTAGACCTGGTAGATTGAATTAAGGTGAGGACCACAAAAGACACACTCATTCTTCTCAGTGGTCCTCTATCCAAGGTCCTTTTCCTGTGCTTCTCCTGTTTTACCAATGCAATGCCAAGAACTTTTTGTATTGGAGATGTAGGCTATTATTGCTCAGGCTAACACGTTGTGGCTAGTGGTGCAGTATAGCCAGAGTATGTGGTATCTCTAACACGTTGTGGCTAGTGGTGCAGTATAGCTAGAGTATGTGGTATCTCTAACACGTTGTGGCTAGTGGTGCAGTATAGCCAGAGTATGTGGTATCTCTAACACGTTGTGGCTAGTGGTGCAGTATAGCCAGAGTATGTGGTATCTCTAACACGTTGTGGCTAGTGGTGCAGTATAGCCAGAGTATGTGGTATCTCTAACACGTTGTGGCTAGTGGTGCAGTATAGCTAGAGTATGTGGTATCTCTAACACGTTGTGGCTAGTGGTGCAGTATAGCTAGAGTATATGGTATCTCTAACACGTTGTGGTGCAGTATAGCTAGAGTATGTGGTATCTCTAACACGTTGTGGCTAGTGGTGCAGTATAGCCAGAGTATGTGGTATCTCTAACATGGCTAGTGGTGCAGTATAGCCAGAGTATGTGGTATCTCTAACATGGCTAGTGGTGCAGTATAACCAGAGTATATGGTATCTCTAACATGGCTAGTGGTGCAGTATAGCCAGAGTATGTGGTATCTCTAACATGGCTAGTGGTGCAGTATAGCTAGAGTATATGGTATCTCTAACATGGCTAGTGGTGCAGTATAGCTAGAGTATATGGTATCTCTAACATGGCTAGTGGTGCAGTATAGCCAGAGTATGTGGTATCTCTAACATGGCTAGTGGTGCAGTATAGCCAGAGTATGTGGTATCTCTAACATGGCTAGTGGTGCAGTATAGCCAGAGTATGTGGTATCTCTAACATGGCTAGTGGTGCAGTATAACCAGAGTATATGGTATCTCTAACATGGCTAGTGGTGCAGTATAACCAGAGTATATGGTATCGCTAACACATTGTGGTGCAGTAAGGACTATTGTTTCTATTGGCTAATTGCAGTAAGGACTATCTGTTATTCAATGTGTTTCTATTGGCTAATAGCAGTAAGGACTATCTGTTATTCAATGTGTTTCTATGAGCTAATAGCAGTAAGGACTATCTGTTATTCAATGTGTTTCTATGGGCTAATAGCAGAAGGACTATCTGTTATTCAATGTGTTTCTAATAGCAGTAAGGACTGTCTGTTATTCAGTGTG
This sequence comes from Oncorhynchus keta, assembly GCF_023373465.1. Taxonomy (NCBI): domain Eukaryota; kingdom Metazoa; phylum Chordata; class Actinopteri; order Salmoniformes; family Salmonidae; genus Oncorhynchus; species Oncorhynchus keta. The sequence goes on from NC_068448.1 coordinate 80,808,643, forward strand.
TTTCTATGGGCTAATAGCAGTAAGGACTATCTGTTATTCAATGTGTTTCTAATAGCAGTAAGGACTATCTGTTATTCAGTGTGTTTCTATGGGCTAATAGCAGTAAAGACTATCTGTTATTCAATGTGTTTCTATTGGCTAATAGCAGTAAGGACTATCTGTTATTCAATGTGTTTCTATTGGCTAATAGCAGTAAGGACTATCTGTTATTCAATGTGTTTCTATGGGCTAATAGCAGTAAGGACTATCTGTTATTCAATGTGTTTCTATGGGCTAATAGCAGTAAGGACTATCTGTTATTCAATGTGTTTTATTCAATGTGTTTCTATGGGCTAATAGCAGTAAGGACTATCTGTTATTCAATGTGTTTTATGGGCTAATAGCAGTAAGGACTATCTGTTATTCAATGTGTTTTTCAATGTGTTTCTGTTATTGGCTAATAGCAGTAAGGACTATCTGTTATTCAATGTGTTTCTATCGGCTAATAGCGGTAAGGACTATCTGTTATTCAATGTGTTTCTATTGGCTAATAGCAGTAAGGACTATCTGTTATTCAATGTGTTTCTATTGGCTAATAGCAGTAAGGACTATCTGTTATTCAATGTGTTTCTAATAGCAGTAAGGACTATCTGTTATTCAATGTGTTTCTAATAGCAGTAAGGACTATCTGTTATTCAATGTGTTTCTAATAGCAGTAAGGACTATCTGTTATTCAATGTGTTTCTATGGGCTAATAGCGGTAAGGACTATCTGTTATTCAATGTGTTTCTAATAGCAGTAAGGACTATCTGTTATTCAATGTGTTTCTAATAGCAGTAAGGACTATCTGTTATTCAATGTGTTTCTATGGGCTAATAGCGGTAAGGACTATCTGTTATTCAATGTGTTTCTATGGGCTAATAGCGGTAAGGACTATCTGTTATTCAATGTGTTTCTAATAGCAGTAAGGACTATCTGTTATTCAATGTGTTTCTATGGGCTAATAGCAGTAAGGACTATCTGTTATTCAATGTGTTTCTATGGGCTAATAGCGGTAAGGACTATCTGTTATTCAATGTGTTTCTAATAGCAGTAAGGACTATCTGTTATTCAATGTGTTTCTAATAGCAGTAAGGACTATCTGTTATTCAATGTGTTTCTAATAGCAGTAAGGACTATCTGTTATTCAATGTGTTTCTATGGGCTAATAGCGGTAAGGACTATCTGTTATTCAATGTGTTTCTATGGGCTAATAGCGGTAAGGACTATCTGTTATTCAATGTGTTTCTAATAGCAGTAAGGACTATCTGTTATTCAATGTGTTTCTATGGGCTAATAGCAGTAAGGACTATCTGTTATTCAATGTGTTTCTATGGGCTAATAGCGGTAAGGACTATCTGTTATTCAATGTGTTTCTAATAGCAGTAAGGACTATCTGTTATTCAATGTGTTTCTATGGGCTAATAGCGGTAAGGACTATCTGTTATTCAATGTGTTTCTATTGGCTAATAGCAGTAAGGACTATCTGTTATTCAATGTGTTTCTATTGGCTAATAGCAGTAAGGACTATCTGTTATTCAATGTGTTTCTATGGGCTAATAGCAGTAAGGACTATCTGTTATTCAATGTGTTTCTATGGGCTAATAGCAGTAAGGACTATCTGTTATTCAATGTGTTTCTATGGGCTAATAGCAGTAAGGACTATCTGTTATTCAATGTGTTTCTATTGGCTAATAGCAGTAAGGACTGTCTGTTATTCAATGTGTTTCTATTGGCTAATAGCAGTAAGGACTATCTGTTATTCAATGTGTTTCTATGGGCTAATAGCAGTAAGGACTATCTGTTATTCAATGTGTTTCTATGGGCTAATAGCAGTAAGGACTATCTGTTATTCAATGTGTTTCTATGGGCTAATAGCAGTAAGGACTATCTGTTATTCAGTGTGTTTCTATTGGCTAATAGCAGTAAGGACTATCTGTTATTCAGTGTGTTTCTATGGGCTAATAGCAGTAAGGACTATCTGTTATTCAATGTGTTTCTATGGGCTAATAGCAGTAAGGACTATCTGTTATTCAATGTGTTTCTATTGGCTAATAGCAGTAAGGACTATCTGTTATTCAATGTGTTTCTATGGGCTAATAGCAGTAAGGACTATCTGTTATTCAATGTGTTTCTATTGGCTAATAGCAGTAAGGACTATCTGTTATTCAATGTGTTTCTATTGGCTAATAGCAGTAAGGACTATCTGTTATTCAATGTGTTTCTAATAGCAGTAAGGACTATCTGTTATTCAATGTGTTTCTATGGGCTAATAGCAGTAAGGACTATCTGTTATTCAATGTGTTTCTATGGGCTAATAGCAGTAAGGACTATCTGTTATTCAATGTGTTTCTATGGGCTAATAGCAGTAAGGACTATCTGTTATTCAATGTGTTTCTATGGGCTAATAGCAGTAAGGACTATCTGTTATTCAATGTGTTTCTATGGGCTAATAGCAGTAAGGACTATCTGTTATTCAATGTGTTTCTATGGGCTAATAGCAGTAAGGACTATCTGTTATTCAATGTGTTTCTATGGGCTAATAGCAGTAAGGACTATCTGTTATTCAATGTGTTTCTATTGGCTAATAGCAGTAAGGACTATCTGTTATTCAATGTGTTTCTATGGGCTAATAGCAGTAAGGACTATCTGTTATTCAATGTGTTTCTATTGGCTAATAGCAGTAAGGACTATCTGTTATTCAATGTGTTTCTATGGGCTAATAGCAGTAAGGACTATCTGTTATTCAATGTGTTTCTAATAGCAGTAAGGACTATCTGTTATTCAATGTGTTTCTAATAGCAGTAAGGACTATCTGTTATTCAATGTGTTTCTAATAGCAGTAAGGACTATCTGTTATTCAATGTGTTTCTATGGGCTAATAGCAGTAAGGACTATCTAATATATGCCATTTAGCTGACGCTTTTATCCAAAGCGACTTACAGTCATGTGTGCATACATTCTACGTATGGGTGGTCCCGGGAATCGAACCCACTACCCTGGCGTTACAAGCGCCATGCTCTACCAACTGAGCCACAGAAGGACCACTATCTGTTATTCAATGTGTTTCTATTGGCTAATAGCGGTAAGGACTATCTGTTATTCAATGTGTTTCTAATAGCAGTAAGGACTATCTGTTATTCAATGTGTTTCTAATAGCAGTAAGGACTATCTGTTATTCAATGTGTTTCTAATAGCAGTAAGGACTATCTGTTATTCAATGTGTTTCTATGGGCTAATAGCGGTAAGGACTATCTGTTATTCAATGTGTTTCTATGGGCTAATAGCGGTAAGGACTATCTGTTATTCAATGTGTTTCTAATAGCAGTAAGGACTATCTGTTATTCAATGTGTTTCTATGGGCTAATAGCAGTAAGGACTATCTGTTATTCAATGTGTTTCTATGGGCTAATAGCGGTAAGGACTATCTGTTATTCAATGTGTTTCTAATAGCAGTAAGGACTATCTGTTATTCAATGTGTTTCTATGGGCTAATAGCGGTAAGGACTATCTGTTATTCAATGTGTTTCTATTGGCTAATAGCAGTAAGGACTATCTGTTATTCAATGTGTTTCTATTGGCTAATAGCAGTAAGGACTATCTGTTATTCAATGTGTTTCTATGGGCTAATAGCAGTAAGGACTATCTGTTATTCAATGTGTTTCTATGGGCTAATAGCAGTAAGGACTATCTGTTATTCAATGTGTTTCTATGGGCTAATAGCAGTAAGGACTATCTGTTATTCAATGTGTTTCTATTGGCTAATAGCAGTAAGGACTGTCTGTTATTCAATGTGTTTCTATTGGCTAATAGCAGTAAGGACTATCTGTTATTCAATGTGTTTCTATGGGCTAATAGCAGTAAGGACTATATGTTATTCAATGTGTTTCTATGGGCTAGTAGTAGTAAGGACTATCTGTTATTCAATATGTTTCTATGGGCTAATAGCAGTAAGGACTATCTGTTATTCAATGTGTTTCTATTGGCTAATAGCAGTAAGGACTATATGTTATTCAATGTGTTTCTATTGGCTAATAGCAGTAAGGACCAGCTGTTATTCAATATGTTTCTATGGGCTAATAGCAGTAAGGACGAGCTGTTATTCAATGTGTTTCTATTGGCTAATAGCAGTAAGGACTATCTGTTATTCAATGTGTTTCTATGGGCTAATAGTCCTTACTGCTATCTGTTATTCAATGTGTTTCTATTGGCTAATAGCAGTAAGGACTATATGTTATTCAATGTGTTTCTATTGGCTAATAGCAGTAAGGACCAGCTGTTATTCAATGTGTTTCTATGGGCTAATAGCAGTAAGGACTATCTGTTATTCAATGTGTTTCTATTGGCTAATAGCAGTAAGGACTATCTGTTATTCAATGTGTTTCTATTGGCTAATAGCAGTAAGGACTATCTGTTATTCAATGTGTTTCTATTGGCTAATAGCAGTAAGGACTATCTGTTATTCAATGTGTTTCTATGGGCTAATAGCAGTAAGGACTATCTGTTATTCAATGTGTTTCTAATAGCAGTAAGGACTATCTGTTATTCAATGTGTTTCTATGGGCTAATAGCAGTAAGGACTATCTGTTATTCAATGTGTTTCTATGGGCTAATAGCAGTAAGGACTATCTGTTATTCAATGTGTTTCTATGGGCTAATAGCAGTAAGGACTATCTGTTATTCAATGTGTTTCTATTGGCTAATAGCAGTAAGGACTGTCTGTTATTCAATGTGTTTCTATGGGCTAATAGCAGTAAGGACTATCTGTTATTCAATGTGTTTCTATGGGCTAATAGCAGTAAGGACTATCTGTTATTCAATGTGTTTCTATGGGCTAATAGCAGTAAGGACTATCTGTTATTCAATGTGTTTCTATGGGCTAATAGCAGTAAGGACTATCTGTTATTCAATGTGTTTCTATGGGCTAATAGCAGTAAGGACTATCTGTTATTCAATGTGTTTCTATGGGCTAATAGCAGTAAGGACTATCTGTTATTCAATGTGTTTCTATTGGCTAATAGCAGTAAGGACTATCTGTTATTCAATGTGTTTCTATGGGCTAATAGCAGTAAGGACTATCTGTTATTCAATGTGTTTCTATTGGCTAATAGCAGTAAGGACTATCTGTTATTCAATGTGTTTCTATGGGCTAATAGCAGTAAGGACTATCTGTTATTCAATGTGTTTCTAATAGCAGTAAGGACTATCTGTTATTCAATGTGTTTCTAATAGCAGTAAGGACTATCTGTTATTCAATGTGTTTCTAATAGCAGTAAGGACTATCTGTTATTCAATGTGTTTCTATGGGCTAATAGCAGTAAGGACTATCTAATATATGCCATTTAGCTGACGCTTTTATCCAAAGCGACTTACAGTCATGTGTGCATACATTCTACGTATGGGTGGTCCCGGGAATCGAACCCACTACCCTGGCGTTACAAGCGCCATGCTCTACCAACTGAGCCACAGAAGGACCACTATCTGTTATTCAATGTGTTTCTATTGGCTAATAGCAGTAAGGACTGTCTGTTATTCAATGTGTTTCTATTGGCTAATAGCAGTAAGGACTATCTGTTATTCAATGTGTTTCTATGGGCTAATAGCAGTAAGGACTATCTGTTATTCAATGTGTTTCTATTGGCTAATAGCAGTAAGGACTGTCTGTTATTCAATGTGTTTCTATTGGCTAATAGCAGTAAGGACTATCTGTTATTCAATGTGTTTCTATGGGCTAATAGCGGTAAGGACTATCTAATATAAATAAATAATAATAATATATGCCATTTAGCAGACGCTTTTATCCAAAGCGACTTACAGTCATGTGTGCATACATTCTACGTATGGGTGGTCCCGGGGATCGAACCCACTACCCTGGCGTTACAAGCGCCATGCTCTACCAACTGAGCTACAGGACCACCTTATTCAATGTGTTTCTAATAGCAGTAAGGACTATCTGTTATTCAATGTGTTTCTAATAGCAGTAAGGACTATCTGTTATTCAATGTGTTTCTAATAGCAGTAAGGACTATCTGTTATTCAATGTGTTTCTATGGGCTAATAGCAGTAAGGACTATCTAATATATGCCATATCTGTTATTCAATGTGTTTCTATTGGCTAATAGCAGTAAGGACTATCTGTTATTCAATGTGTTTCTATGGGCTAATAGCAGTAAGGACTATCTGTTATTCAATGTGTTTCTATGGGCTAATAGCAGTAAGGACTATCTGTTATTCAATGTGTTTCTAATAGCAGTAAGGACTATCTGTTATTCAATGTGTTTCTAATAGCAGTAAGGACTATCTGTTATTCAATGTGTTTCTATGGGCTAATAGCAGTAAGGACTATCTGTTATTCAATGTGTTTCTAATAGCAGTAAGGACTATCTGTTATTCAATGTGTTTCTAATAGCAGTAAGGACTATCTGTTATTCAATGTGTTTCTATGGGCTAATAGCAGTAAGGACTATCTGTTATTCAATGTGTTTCTATGGGCTAATAGCAGTAAGGACTATCTGTTATTCAATGTGTTTCTATTGGCTAAAAGCAGTAAGGACTGTCTGTTATTCAATGTGTTTCTATTGGCTAATAGCAGTAAGGACTATCTGTTATTCAATGTGTTTCTATGGGCTAATAGCAGTAAGGACTATCTGTTATTCAATGTGTTTCTATGGGCTAATAGCAGTAAGGACTGTTATTCAATGTGTTTCTATGGGCTAATAGCAGTAAGGACTATCTGTTATTCAATGTGTTTCTATTGGCTAATAGCAGTAAGGACTATCTGTTATTCAATGTGTTTCTATTGGCTAATAGCAGTAAGGACTATCTGTTATTCAATGTGTTTCTAATAGCAGTAAGGACTATCTGTTATTCAATGTGTTTCTAATAGCAGTAAGGACTATCTGTTATTCAATGTGTTTCTAATAGCAGTAAGGACTATCTGTTATTCAATGTGTTTCTAATAGCAGTAAGGACTATCTGTTATTCAATGTGTTTCTATGGGCTAATAGCAGTAAGGACTATCTAATATATGCCATTTAGCTGACGCTTTTATCCAAAGCGACTTACAGTCATGTGTGCATACATTCTACGTATGGGTGGTCCCGGGAATCGAACCCACTACCCTGGCGTTACAAGCGCCATGCTCTACCAACTGAGCCACAGAAGGACCACTATCTGTTATTCAATGTGTTTCTATTGGCTATTGGCTAATAGCAGTAAGGACTATCTGTTATTCAATGTGTTTCTATGGGCTAATAGCAGTAAGGACTATCTGTTATTCAATGTGTTTCTATTGGCTAATAGCAGTAAGGACTGTCTGTTATTCAATGTGTTTCTATTGGCTAATAGCAGTAAGGACTATCTGTTATTCAATGTGTTTCTATGGGCTAATAGCGGTAAGGACTATCTGTTATTCAATGTGTTTCTATTGGCTAATAGCAGTAAGGACTATCTGTTATTCAATGTGTTTCTATTGGCTAATAGCAGTAAGGACTATCTGTTATTCAATGTGTTTCTATGGGCTAATAGCAGTAAGGACTATCTGTTATTCAATGTGTTTCTAATAGCAGTAAGGACTATCTGTTATTCAATGTGTTTCTAATAGCAGTAAGGACTATCTGTTATTCAATGTGTTTCTATGGGCTAATAGCAGTAAGGACTATCTGTTATTCAATGTGTTTCTAATAGCAGTAAGGACTATCTGTTATTCAATGTGTTTCTAATAGCAGTAAGGACTATCTGTTATTCAATGTGTTTCTATGGGCTAATAGCAGTAAGGACTATCTGTTATTCAATGTGTTTCTATGGGCTAATAGCAGTAAGGACTATCTGTTATTCAATGTGTTTCTATTGGCTAAAAGCAGTAAGGACTGTCTGTTATTCAATATGTTTCTATTGGCTAATAGCAGTAAGGACTATCTGTTATTCAATGTGTTTCTATGGGCTAATAGCAGTAAGGACTATCTGTTATTCAATGTGTTTCTATGGGCTAATAGCAGTAAGGACTGTTATTCAATGTGTTTCTATGGGCTAATAGCAGTAAGGACTATCTGTTATTCAATGTGTTTCTATTGGCTAATAGCAGTAAGGACTATCTGTTATTCAATGTGTTTCTATTGGCTAATAGCAGTAAGGACTATCTGTTATTCAATGTGTTTCTATGGGCTAATAGCAGTAAGGACTATCTGTTATTCAATGTGTTTCTAATAGCAGTAAGGACTATCTGTTATTCAATGTGTTTCTAATAGCAGTAAGGACTATCTGTTATTCAATGTGTTTCTAATAGCAGTAAGGACTATCTGTTATTCAATGTGTTTCTATGGGCTAATAGCAGTAAGGACTATCTAATATATGCCATTTAGCTGACGCTTTTATCCAAAGCGACTTACAGTCATGTGTGCATACATTCTACGTATGGGTGGTCCCGGGAATCGAACCCACTACCCTGGCGTTACAAGCGCCATGCTCTACCAACTGAGCCACAGAAGGACCACTATCTGTTATTCAATGTGTTTCTATTGGCTAATAGCAGTAAGGACTGTCTGTTATTCAATGTGTTTCTATTGGCTAATAGCAGTAAGGACTATCTGTTATTCAATGTGTTTCTATGGGCTAATAGCAGTAAGGACTATCTGTTATTCAATGTGTTTCTATTGGCTAATAGCAGTAAGGACTGTCTGTTATTCAATGTGTTTCTATTGGCTAATAGCAGTAAGGACTATCTGTTATTCAGTGTGTTTCTATGGGCTAATAGCAGTAAGGACTATCTGTTATTCAATGTGTTTCTATTGGCTAATAGCAGTAAGGACTATCTGTTATTCAATGTGTTTCTATTGGCTAATAGCAGTAAGGACTATCTGTTATTCAGTGTGTTTCTATGGGCTAATAGCAGTAAGGACTATCTGTTATTCAATGTGTTTCTAATAGCAGTAAGGACTATCTGTTATTCAATGTGTTTCTAATAGCAGTAAGGACTATCTGTTATTCAATGTGTTTCTATGGGCTAATAGCAGTAAGGACTATCTGTTATTCAATGTGTTTCTAATAGCAGTAAGGACTATCTGTTATTCAATGTGTTTCTAATAGCAGTAAGGACTATCTGTTATTCAATGTGTTTCTATGGGCTAATAGCAGTAAGGACTATCTGTTATTCAATGTGTTTCTATGGGCTAATAGCAGTAAGGACTATCTGTTATTCAATGTGTTTCTATTGGCTAAAAGCAGTAAGGACTGTCTGTTATTCAATGTGTTTCTATTGGCTAATAGCAGTAAGGACTATCTGTTATTCAATGTGTTTCTATGGGCTAATAGCAGTAAGGACTATCTGTTATTCAATGTGTTTCTATGGGCTAATAGCAGTAAGGACTGTTATTCAATGTGTTTCTATTGGCTAATAGCAGTAAGGACTGTTATTCAATGTGTTTCTATTGGCTAATAGCAGTAAGGACTATCTGTTATTCAATGTGTTTCTATTGGCTAATAGCAGTAAGGACTATCTGTTATTCAATGTGTTTCTATTGGCTAATAGCAGTAAGGACTATCTGTTATTCAATGTGTTTCTATTGGCTAATAGCAGTAAGGACTATCTGTTATTCAATGTGTTTCTAATAGCAGTAAGGACTATCTGTTATTCAATGTGTTTCTAATAGCAGTAAGGACTATCTGTTATTCAATGTGTTTCTATTGGCTTGTCAGGTATGCGTAAGTGGCTGAAAGGGAGTCAGGCGCAGGAGAGCAGGTGTTAGGTGGCACACGGAGCCTTTTATTCAGGCGAACCAAAAGCACACGGTACAATGAACACGAAATACAAAACAGGTAAACACAACCCAGCGCAACCAGACTAACGTGCGCATGCATCAAACACAGATAAACAACACCACACAAAAACATGGGGGAAACAGAGGATTAAATACACAACACACAATGAGGGACAATGAGAACCAGGTGTGTGGGAAAACGAGACAAAACAAATGGAAAATGGAAAGTGGATCGGCGATGGCTAGAAGGCCGGTGACGTCGACCGCCGAACAAGGAGAGGGACCGACTTCGGCGGAAGTTGTGACAGAGAGACAGAACAAAAGGCTTTTATTACCATTTACATCTAGAAGGCCGGTGACGTCGACCGCCGAACAAGGAGAGGGACCGACTTCGGCGGAAGTCATGACAGCTAGTTGCAGCAAGGCCAAATTCAATGTTTGCTTTTTAAACAAAAATTCTAAATCAAAGGGCTAAATGATCATTGGTATGATCTTAAAAACATTCCATGAGTTAGAATCAGAACAGTTTCTCAAACAGGAACAGGAACAGGAAATAAATAGGCGATAGAACTTGATATGGAATGATTGGAGAATAATCCCACATTAAAATATGATCTAAATATCATTCAAATGAAACACTATAATCTCAAATATTATGTCCCAAAAATAGGGCTCATGTATCATCATAATAAATCTCACGTATCAATATAATGAACCTGAATGTGAATCTGTTGTGAAATCCATTTTATTTAAATCCTGTTGAGCAGTCCCCTGGCTGGTGGATGACTGGGGTTCATGACATAATGGAGATGGGCTGAATAAATAGTCCTACTGTTAGAATACACACTGACTACACACTCTTCTCTGCTCTCATCTCTCTGTGTGACCTCGTTTAATCAAGCAGGAAGTCTGGGCTGGCGGGCAGCTGGGTACACCTCTTTCTGGTTCTGTTGGGCTTCTGGGGAGGCTGGGTGAGGGAGGGAGATTGAAGGGGGAGGCTGGGTGAGGGAGGGAGAGGGAAAGGGTGGCTGGGTGAGGGGGGGAGAGGGAAGGGGGGGGCAGGGTGAGGGAGGGAGAGGGAAGAGGGTGGCTGGGTGAGGCTGGGTGAGGGAGGGAGAGGGAAGGGGGAGGCTGGGTGAGGGAGGGAGAGGGAAGGGGGAGGCTGGGTGAGGGAGGGAGAGGGAAGAGGGTGGCTGGGTGAGAGAGGGAAGGGGGAGGCTGGGGGAGGGAGGGAAAGGGAAGAGGGTGGCTGGGTGAGGGAGGGAAAGGGAAGAGGGTGGCTGGGTGAGGGAGGGAGAGGGAAGAGGGTGGCTGGGTGAGGGAGGGAGAGGGAAGGGGGAGGCTGGGTGAGGGAGAGGGAAAAAGGTGGCTGGGTGAGGGAGGGAGAGGGAAGGGGGAGGCTGGGTGAGGGAGGGAGAGGGAAAAGGGTGGCTGGGTGAGGGAGGGAGAGGGAAGGGGGAGGCTGGGTGAGGGAGGGAGAGGGAAGGGGTGGCTGGGTGAGGGAGGGAGGGAGGGAGGGGAAGAGGGTGGCTGGGTGAGGGAGGGAGAGGGAAAGGGGAGGCTGGGTGAGGCTGGGTGAGGCTGGGTGAGGCTGGGTGAGGCTGGGTGAGGGAGAGCCCAGCTAACAACAAACGTTCCCACAACTTTAGAGAACGTTCCCTTTAGAGTCTCATTAGGTCATTCGTTTTTCCCTGCCAAGTTTCCTTTCGTTTGAAAATGTGTTTCTTAAATCCTTTATTGTTGTTGTAATGAATTCTTTACAGTCATGTGTTTTTTCATCATATTTTAAATAACTTGTAGAAAATACACTTCATGATACTGTCATGAAGCATTATGACATCATAATCATATAAGGCCAGAGAGGCCAATCACGTACAGGCCCTTATATCAGTGTCATGAAGCATTATGACATCATAATCATATAAGCCAGATAGGCCAATCACGTACATGACCTTATATCAGTGTCATGAAGCATTATGACATCATAATCATATAAGCCAGATAGGCCAATCACGTACATGACCTTATATCAGTGTCATGAAGCATTATGACATCATAATCATATAAGACAGATAGGCCAATCACGTACATGACCTTATATCAGTGTCATGAAGCATTATGACATCATAATTCATATAAGCCAGATAGGCCAATCACGTACATGCCCTTATATCATTCATCAGTCACATAGAGGGGTCTTGTCCTGCTCCTGTGTGGTGTCATGACGTTGGCCTCTTTGGGTATAGCAAGCCCCATCCCCCTCTCCCTGCCTCCCCCTTGCCTCCTTTAACTAGGTTGCTGCGGTCAGAGAGACGTCGTAAATTCCCGAGGATCTCCTCATGGACCCACAGTACAGAGAGAGTCAATTTTCATAGAGAACAAAGCAATTCCTTCCACCTCACAGAACTCGAGGTACGAACAAATTTCATGTTCCGGAGAAAGTGTAAAAGATCGGTGAAGAATCCAGCTACGGACTGGTCCGTTTGTTACAACTTGGGGAAGCTCATGGGAGACGGTGTGGCCACATTACCATAACACTGTTTATATAAGAGCCTCAGATATGAGGTTTACATCTAATTGTTGTATAAGATGAATGAATGAGTATGATCCTGTTTGTATGATTGTGTAATATGATTTTGGACTGTTTAATGAAGAAAAATACAATTCCCTTTTGATTTGAACTAAATCAGAGGACCGCCCCTGAGCCCAGTTAGGGTCAGACATCCTGGACCGCCCCTGAGCCCAGTTAGGGTCAGACATCTTGGACCGCCCCTGAGCCCAGTTAGGGTCAGACATCCTGGGACAGCCCCTGAGCCCAGTTAGGGTCAGACATCCTGGGACAGCCCCTGAGCCCAGTTAGGGTCAGACATCCTGGGACAGCCCTTTTCGTCCCTTCCGAATAAAACCCCAACTCGAGTTTTCGATCAGCAGACCGAGCTTACCTCAATTACGAGATGGCTAAAGGTTGTAGATCATTGCTGAATCTTTTAACCATACCACGTGGTTAAACTCTTAGACTATCGATACCGACAGAATAAGAACAAGTCTTTGATATTAATTACTAGTCTGCAGCTCGGAATTCGGTATCATTGAACGTGAAGAACGACAACCGCCGAAACATCCATTCTATAACAAATGATTGAATGTCACTCTGAACTATTAACTATAACCACAACAGAGAGAAAGAGAGAGAGAAAAACTCTCCAACTGAAACAAACTTTTCACCAGCGATCAAGATGACACACTGAGCGTAAATATAAATATTTATTTCAATTGTTCCCGAATGAGTGAGCGTTCATGTGCAAAGGATTAGCATTTCAATTGTTATAATTATTAACTCTGTAGTGACTTCTCAGGTGAACCCCACTTCCCTTTTGTCTAACAAGCCTCCATGCCGGTTTAGCCCACTAGGGCACATTCTCCTATCATTTCATGTGACCACATTTACCTTGTTTGTTTGTTTTGTTTATGCATTTCTGTGAATTACTTAGTTAGTAATAAATAAATGATTTCAGACAATTGATGTATGGATGACTCATAGTGAAGACTGGGTTCGTGCAGATAACCAACAATGTACGACGTTTGGAATGAGACTAACGTGAGGTAAAGTAAATAATTAATTAATTCGAAGACTAATTGATCAGATAAAATATCTGAAAAGTTATTTTAGGAAATGATAACTTTGTAATCTGAATATTTTTCCTTGGTGCCCCGACTTCCTAGTTAATTCCAGTTACATAATTAATTAGTCTAATCGCGTAATACTAATTACAGAGAGCATCTTTGATAAAAACTAAAAAGTCTTCAGTTTAATGATAGTAAAGACACAACATCAGTCTTGTCCTGCTCCTGAAATCTGCATTCATCTCAGTCATCAGCAACAGAGTACTGGGGTAGGTGCATGTCTGACATCAATGTGTGGACAGTTACAATAATCATTTAATATGGTACATTTATGTACGTTATGTACCGTGCTTCTACACCTGCATTGCTTGCTATTTGGGGTTTTAGGCAGGGTTTCTGTACAGCACTTTGAGACATCAGCTGATATAAAGAAGGGCTTTATAAATAAAATAGAAATTTGAAATGTAGGTTTCTTAATTAAAACCAGCCATAAAATAGCATATGTCTCATGACAGTGTTACTTCCATATTATAATATATTATAATATATATAATATAATATATATAATATTATTATTAACGAGTTATGTCTGTTTTTCTGACATATTATGACATGGTTGTATCATAATGTGTGATGCCGCTTGGTGTCAAGTGCAAGGTTCTAGAATATTCCCCTAACTAACTGCAAAATGAACACGCAAACATTAGGGGAACATTAGGGGGAGGGAAAGGGAGGCTAGGAGAAAGGAAGGCAAAGGGAGGCTGGGAGAGGGGGAGGAAAAGGGAGGCTGGGAGAGCAGGTGGAGAGGGGGGCGGAAGGGGAGACTACGAGAAAGGGAGGCTGGGAGAGGGAAGGGGAGACGAGGAGAGGTGGAGGGAAGGGGAGACTGAGAGAGGGAAGGAGAGGGGGAGGGAAGTGGAGTCTGGGAGAAGGAAGGGGGGCTGGGAGAGAAGGGGGGATGGGAGAGGGAAGGGGAGGCTGGGAGAGGGGGGAGGGAAGGGGAGGCTGGGAGAGGAGGAGGGAAGGGGAGGCTGGGAGAGAAGGGGGATGGGAGAGGGAAGGGAGGCTGGGAGAGGGGAGGAAAGGGGAGGCTGGGAGAGGGGGAGGAAAGGGGAGGCTAGGAGAGGGGAGGGAAGGGGAGGCTGGGAGAGGGGGAGGAAAGGGGAGGCTGGGAGAGGGAAGGAGAGGGGGAGGGAAGGGGAGGCTGGGAGAAGGAAGGGGGCTGGGAGAGAAGGGGGGATGGGAGAGCGAAGGGGAGGCTGGGAGAGGGGGAGGAAAGGGGAGGCTGGGAGAGGGGGAGGGGAGGCTGGGAGAGGAGGAGGGAAGGGGAGGCTGGGAGAGGAGGAGGGAAGGGGAGGCTGGGAGAGGGGGAGGGAAGGGGAGGCTGGGAGAGGATGAGGGAAGGGGAGGCTAGGAGAGGGGGAGGAAAGGGGAGGCTGGGAGAGGGGGAGGGAAGGGGAGGCTGGGAGAGGATGAGGGAAGGGGAGGCTAGGAGAGGGGGAGGGAAGGGGAGGCTGGGAGAGGGGGGAGGAAAGGGGAGGCTAGGAGAGGGGGAGGGAAGGAGAGGTTGGGAGAGGGGGGAGGGAAGGGGAGGCTGGGAGAGGAGGAGGGAAGGGGAGGCTGGGAGAGGAGGAGGGAAGGGGAGGGAAGGGGAGGCTGGGAGAGGATGAGGGAAGGGGAGGCTAGGAGAGGGGGAGGAAAGGGGAGGCTGGGAGAGGGGGAGGAAAGGGGAGGCTGGGAGAGGGGGAGGGAAGGGGAGGCTGGGAGAGGGGGAGGGAAGGGAAGGGGAGGCTGGGAGAGGGGGAGGGAAGGGAAGGGGAGGCTGGGAGAGGAGGAGGGAAGGAGAGCGACTGGGAGAGGTAAGAGGGAGAGAGGGAGGGAAGGAGAGGTAAGAGGGAGAGGGAAGGATGTAGGACGAGACAGGGGGGTTTCCCTTTTCTCTTTTTATCCCAGCGGTTCTCTCCTTCTCTCTGCTCGGCAGGCGCTGAGATGTGAGGAATCAACAACAGCAGCGAGCCTCGTCTCCCGGGGAGACCAAATAAAGAAATGAAACCCTAGTAAAACATCTTCATCTCACATTGGGCTTTAATGAACCTCAAGGGCACGTTTCCCAGACACAGATTACGTCCTGCACTAAAAAAACATTCTCAGTAGAGATTCTCCTTTGAAAGAATAAAAAAAAAATCCGGGACTAGATTTAGATTTTAGATTTAGATGTCCAGGAAACCGGCTCCAAGAGACAGGTGAACACTTGATCACATGGAATCTAATCTAATCTAATCTACTATCCTAATCTAATCTACTCATTGATGATTGGTACTAAGGGGTACATCTTTACAAAATCGAATAATCAAAAGATCTAGAGAGTAAAACTGTTTCATTACATTTACAGGGGCAATAAAAAGTAGTTTATCTTGTAGATAATATCAAATTATTCAATAGCTGGTATGTTTGTTGCTTAGATCTGGAGAGTAAAACTGTTTCATTACATTTACAGAGGCAAGAAAAAGTAGTTTATCTTGTAGATGAGGAGAATATCTCTGAGGCACACTGACACATGGAAATGAGTGCCCTCTGCCTCCCTAACCCAGACCTCTATCAATATTTAAAATGCACTATTAAGGACTATCAAGGGGGAAACAGAGACATTGAGGATAAAAAATAACAGTTTCTGTTTTGAGAGGCCTCAGTCTTTTAAGCCCGTTTAGTGAGGCGAGGAGCTGAGTTCTCTTAAAGGTGAGGCTAAGAGCTGAGTCCTCTTAAAGGTGAGGCTAGGAGCTGAGCTCTCTTAAAGGTGAGGCTAAAAGCTGAGTCCTCTTAAAGGTGAGGCTAATAGCTGAATCATCTTAACGGGGAGGCTAAGAGCTGAGTCCTCTTAAAGGTGAGGCTAATAGCTGAGTCCTCTTAAAGGGCAGGCTAATAGCTGAGTCATCTTAAAGGGCAGGCTAAGAGCTGAGTCCTCTTAAAGGTGAGGCTAGGAATTGAGCTCTCTTAAAGGGGAGGCTAGGAGCTGAGCTCTCTTAAAGGTGAGGCTAGGAGCTGAGCTCTCTTAAAGGTGAGGCTAGGAGTTGAGCTCTCTTAAAAGGGGAGGCTAGGAGCTGAGCTCTCTTAAAGGTGAGGCTAAAAGCTGAGTCCTCTTAAAGGTGAGGCTAATAGCTGAATCACCTTAACGGGGAGGCTAAGAGCTGAGTCCTCTTAAAGGTGAGGCTAATAGCTGAATCATCTTAACGGGGAGGCTAGGAGCTGAGCTCTCTTAAAGGTGAGGCTAGGAGCTGAGCTCTCCTAAAGGTGAGGCTAATAGCTGAATCATCTTAACGGGGAGGCTAAGAGCTGAGTCCTCTTAAAGGTGAGGCTAATAGCTGAGTCCTCTTAAAGGGCAGGCTAATAGCTGAGTCATCTTAAAGGGCAGGCTAAGAGCTGAGTCCTCTTAAAGGTGAGGCTAGGAATTGAGCTCTCTTAAAGGGGAGGCTAGGAGCTGAGCTCTCTTAAAGGTGAGGCTAGGAGCTGAGCTCTCTTAAAGGTGAGGCTAGGAGTTGAGCTCTCTTAAAAGGGGAGGCTAGGAGCTGAGCTCTCTTAAAGGTGAGGCTAAAAGCTGAGTCCTCTTAAAGGTGAGGCTAATAGCTGAATCACCTTAACGGGGAGGCTAAGAGCTGAGTCCTCTTAAAGGTGAGGCTAATAGCTGAATCATCTTAACGGGGAGGCTAGGAGCTGAGCTCTCTTAAAGGTGAGGCTAGGAGCTGAGCTCTCCTAAAGGTGAGGCTAGGAGCTGAGCTCTCTTAAAGGTGAGGCTAGGAGCTGAGTCATCTTAAAGGGGAGGATAGGAGCTGAGCTCTCTTAAAGGTGAGGCTAAGAGCTGAGCTCTCTTAAAGGTGAGGCTAAGAGCTGAGCTCTCTTAAAGGTGAGGCTAAGAGCTGAGCTCTCCTAAAGGTGAAGCTAGGAGCTGAGCTCTCTTAAAGGTGAGGCTAAAAGCTGAGTCCTCTTAAAGGTGAGGCTAATAGCTGAATAATCTTAACGGGGAGGCTAAGAGCTGAGTCCTCTTAAAGGTGAGGCTAATAGCTGAGTCATCTTAAAGGGCAGGCTAAGAGCTGAGTCCTCTTAAAGGGGAGGCTAAGAGCTGAGTCATCTTAAAGGGGAGACTAAGGGCTGAGTGATCTTAAAGGTGAGGCTAGGAGCTGAGTCGTCTTAAAGGTGAGGCTAATAGCTGAGTCATCTTAAAGGTGAGGCTAGTAGCTGAGTCATCTTAAAGTGGGAGCTAAATCATCTTAAAGGTGAGGCTAAAAGCTGAGTCCTCTTAAATGTGAGGCAAATAGCTGAATCATCTTAAAGTGGAGGTTAAGAGCTGAGTCCTATTAAAGGTGAGGCTAATAGCTGAGTCATCTTAAAGGGGAGGCTAAGAGATGAGTCCTCTTAAAGGGGAGGCCAAGAGCTGAGTCCTCTTAAAGGGGAGGCTAAGAGCTGAGTCCTCTTAAAGGGGAGACTAAGGGCTAAGTCATTTTAAAGGTGAGACTAAGAGCTGAGTCGTCTTAAAGGTGAGGCTAAGAGCTGAGTCCTCTTAAAGGTGGGAGCTGAGTCATCTTAAAGGTTAGGCTAAGAGCTGAGTCCTCTTAAATGTGAGGCTAAGAGCTGAGTCTTCTTAAAGGTGAGGCTAAGAGCTGAGCCCTCTTAAAGGTGAGGCTAATAGCTGAGTCATCTTAAAGGGGAGGCTAAGAGCTGAGTCCTCTCAATGGGGAGGCCAAGAGCTGAGTCCTCTTAATGGGGAGGCCAAGCGCTGAGTCCTCTTAAAGGGCAGGCTAAGAGCTGAGTCATTTTAAAGGTGAGACTAAGAGCTGAGTCCTCTTAAAGATGAGGCTAATTGCTGAGCTATCTTAAAGGTGAGTCAGAGAGCCTAGCCCTCTTAAAGGGGAGGATAATAGTTGAGTCATCTTAAAGGTGAAGCTAAGAATGTTTCGATTTGATAATGATGAGTCAAGACCTGCAGAATGTGTGAGAGACAAACTGGAGGCCATAAGAGAGGTCTGGGAGAAGTGGGTGGAGCCATAAGAGAGGTCTGGGAGAAGTGGGTGGAGCCATAAGAGAGGTCTGGGAGAAGTGGGTGGAGCCATAAGAGAGGTCTGGGAGAAGTGGGTGGAGCCATAAGAGAGGTCTGGGAGCAGTGGGTGGAGCCATAAGAGAGGTCTGGGAGCAGTGGGTGGAGCCATAAGAGAGGTCTGGGAGAAGTGGGTGGAGCCATAAGAGAGGTCTGGGAGCAATGGGTGGAGCCATAAGAGAGGTCTGGGAGAAGTGGGTGGAGCCATAAGAGAGGTCTGGGAGAAGTGGGTGGAGCCATAAGAGAGGTCTGGGAGCAATGGGTGGAGCCATAAGAGAGGTCTGGGAGAAGTGGGTGGAGCCATAAGAGAGGTCTGGGAGCAATGGGTGGAGCCATAAGAGAGGTCTGGGAGAAGTGGGTGGAGCCATAAGAGAGGTCTGGGAGCAATGGGTGGAGCCATAAGAGAGGTCTGGGAGAAGTGGGTGGAGCCATAAGAGAGGTCTGGGAGCAATGGGTGGAGCCATAAGAGAGGTCTGGGAGAAGTGGGTGGAGCCATAAGAGGTCTGGGAGCAGTGGGTGGAGCCATAAGAGAGGTCTGGGAGAAGTGGGTGGAGCCATAAGAGAGGTCTGGGAGCAGTGGGTGGAGCCATAAGAGAGGTCTGGGAGCAGTGGGTGGAGCCATAAGAGAGGTCTGGGAGCAGTGGGTGGAGCCATAAGAGAGGTCTGGGAGCAGTGGGTGGAGCCATAAGAGAGGTCTGGGAGAAGTGGGTGGAGCGTCTGACATTACCTCTACAACCCCGGGCCTGAAGTAACAGTGGATGAGCAACTGGTTCCATTCAGAGGTACATGTTCGTTTTCATATCTGTAATGTAAGTGATTTTCACTGTTCATTTAATTATGTATGGCTGGAATATCATTGATTTATGCGATTGTTTCATGTGACTCTGATACTAATTACTGATTGTGTTTAGCCAGCAGCTCCTTTCGTCTGTGTTATGTATCCTTTAGGCAAGTCAGTTAAGAACAGATCCTTCTTCATCATGACGGCCCTACCCCGGCCAAACACGGACGACGCTGGGCCAATTGTGCGCCGCCCTGTGGGGGACTCCCAATCACGTCCGGATGTGATGGAGCCTCCTGAAGAGGAAGATCACCATGGTTGTCACCGTAAGAAAGAACAAGCCTGAGCTCCCCTCTGCACTCCTCACAACAACAGGGATAAGAGGCCGTCTCATCAAAGGTTGCCTTCACCCCCACGTTTCTTACCTCCCAAAGAGGAACAAGCCTGAGCTCCCCCCTGCACTCCTCACAACAACAGGGATAAGAGGCCATCTCATCGAAGTTTCTCCACCACTCTACTTTCTTACTTCCCAACGAGGAACACGAATGTGGTTCTCCTGAGTACACTCCTAGGCCAAAGCGTTGTGAAGTCGGTGAGATGGAAGGACACCCCAGCAAGGTTAAGTAGACCACTCCTGCTGAGTTGTTGCTTTAGATGTATTTTAGCCCAGGCTCACTCAGGCCAGGCTCACTCAGGCCAGTCTCTCTCAGGCCAGTCTCTCTCAGGCCAGTCTCTCTCAGGCCAGTCTCTCTTAGGCCAGTCTCTCTTAGGCCAGTCTCTCTTAGGCCAGGCTCACTCAGGCCAGTCTCTCTCAGGCCAGTCTCTCTCAGGCCAGTCTCTCTTAGGCCAGTCTCTCTCAGGCCAGTCTCTCTTAGGCCAGTCTCTCTCAGGCCAGTCTCTCTCAGGCCAGTCTCTCTCAGGCCAGTCTCTCTCAGGCCAGGCTCACTCAGGCCAGTCTCTCTCAGGCCAGTCTCACTCAGCCCAGTCTCTCTTAGGCCAGTCTCTCTCAGGCCAGTCTCTCTCAGGCCAGTCTCTCTTAGGCCAGTCTCTCTTAGGCCAGTCTCTCTCATGCCAGTCTCTCTCAGGCCAGTCTCTCTCAGTCCAGTCTCTCTCAGTCCAGTCTCTCTCAGTCCAGTCTCTCTTAGGCCAGTCTCTCTCAGTCCAGTCTCTCTCAGTCCAGTCTCTCTCAGGCCAGTCTCTCTCAGGCCAGTCTCTCTCATGCCAGTCTCTCTCAGGCCAGTCTCTCTCAGTCCAGTCTCTCTCAGGCCAGTCTCTCTCAGGCCAGTCTCTCTCAGCCCAGTCTCTCTCAGGCCAGTCTCTCTCAGTCCAGTCTCTCTCAGGCCAGTCTCTCTCAGTCCAGTCTCTCTCAGCCCAGTCTCTCTCAGCCCAGTCTCTCTCAGCCCAGTCTCACTCAGCCCAGTCTCTCTCAGGCCAGTCTCTCTCAGCCCAGTCTCTCTCAGCCCAGTCTCTCTCAGCCCAGTCTCTCTCAGCCCAGTCTCTCTCAGGCCAGTCTCTCTCAGGCCAGTCTCTCTCAGGCCAGTCTCTCTTAGGCCAGTCTCTCTCATGCCAGTCTCTCTCAGTCCAGTCTCTCTCAGTCCAGTCTCTCTTAGGCCAGTCTCTCTCAGTCCAGTCTCTCTCAGTCCAGTCTCTCTCAGTCCAGTCTCTCTCAGGCCAGTCTCTCTCAGGCCAGTCTCTCTCATGCCAGTCTCTCTCAGGCCAGTCTCTCTCAGTCCAGTCTCTCTCAGGCCAGTCTCTCTCAGGCCAGTCTCTCTCAGCCCAGTCTCTCTCAGGCCAGTCTCTCTCAGTCCAGTCTCTCTCAGGCCAGTCTCTCTCAGTCCAGTCTCTCTCAGCCCAGTCTCTCTCAGCCCAGTCTCACTCAGCCCAGTCTCTCTCAGGCCAGTCTCTCTCAGGCCAGTCTCTCTCAGGCCAGTCTCTCTTAGGCCAGTCTCTCTTAGGCCAGTCTCTCTCAGGCCAGTCTCTCTTAGGCCAGTCTCTCTCAGGCCAGTCTCTCTTAGGCCAGTCTCTCTCAGGCCAGTCTCTCTTAGGCCAGTCTCTCTTAGGCCAGTCTCTCTCAGTCCAGTCTCTCTTAGGCCAGTCTCTCTTAGCCCAGGCTCACTCAGCCCAGTCTCTCTTAGGCCAGTCTCTCTTAGCCCAGGCTCACTCAGCCCAGTCTCTCTTAGGCCAGTCTCTCTTAGCCCAGGCTCACTCAGGCCAGTCTCTCTCAGGCCAGTCTCTCTTAGGCCAGTCTCTCTCAGGCCAGTCTCTCTCAGGCCAGTCTCTCTTAGGCCAGTCTCTCTCAGGCCAGTCTCTCTTAGGCCAGTCTCTCTTAGGCCAGTCTCTCTCAGGCCAGTCTCTCTTAGGCCAGTCTCTCTTAGGCCAGTCTCTCTTAGGCCAGTCTCTCTCAGGCCAGTCTCTCTCAGGCCAGTCTTTCTTAGGCCAGTCTCTCTTAGGCCAGTCTCTCTCATGCCAGTCTCTCTTAGGCCAGTCTCTCTTAGGCCAGTCTCTCTCAGGCCAGTCTCTCTTAGGCCAGTCTCTCTCAGGCCAGTCTCTCTCAGGCCAGTCTCTCTTAGGCCAGTCTCTCTTAGGCCAGTCTCTCTTAGGCCAGTCTCTCTCAGGCCAGTCTCTCTTAGGCCAGTCTCTCTTAGGCCAGTCTCATTTAGGCCAGTCTCTCTCAGGCCAGTCTCTCTCAGGCCAGTCTCTCTCATGCCAGTCTCTCTCAGTCCAGTCTCTCTCAGTCCAGTCTCTCTCAGTCCAGTCTCTCTTAGGCCAGTCTCTCTCAGTCCAGTCTCTCTCAGTCCAGTCTCTCTCAGGCCAGTCTCTCTCAGGCCAGTCTCTCTCATGCCAGTCTCTCTCAGGCCAGTCTCTCTCAGTCCAGTCTCTCTCAGGCCAGTCTCTCTCAGGCCAGTCTCTCTCAGCCCAGTCTCTCTCAGGCCAGTCTCTCTCAGTCCAGTCTCTCTCAGGCCAGTCTCTCTCAGTCCAGTCTCTCTCAGCCCAGTCTCTCTCAGCCCAGTCTCTCTCAGCCCAGTCTCACTCAGCCCAGTCTCTCTCAGGCCAGTCTCTCTCAGCCCAGTCTCTCTCAGCCCAGTCTCTCTCAGCCCAGTCTCACTCAGCCCAGTCTCTCTCAGGCCAGTCTCTCTCAGGCCAGTCTCTCTCAGGCCAGTCTCTCTTAGGCCAGTCTCTCTCATGCCAGTCTCTCTCAGTCCAGTCTCTCTCAGTCCAGTCTCTCTCAGTCCAGTCTCTCTCAGTCCAGTCTCTCTCAGTCCAGTCTCTCTCAGGCCAGTCTCTCTCAGGCCAGTCTCTCTCATGCCAGTCTCTCTCAGGCCAGTCTCTCTCAGTCCAGTCTCTCTCAGGCCAGTCTCTCTCAGGCCAGTCTCTCTCAGCCCAGTCTCTCTCAGGCCAGTCTCTCTCAGTCCAGTCTCTCTCAGGCCAGTCTCTCTCAGTCCAGTCTCTCTCAGCCCAGTCTCTCTCAGCCCAGTCTCTCTCAGCCCAGTCTCTCTCAGGCCAGTCTCTCTCAGGCCAGTCTCTCTCAGGCCAGTCTCTCTCAGGCCAGTCTCTCTTAGGCCAGTCTCTCTTAGGCCAGTCTCTCTCAGGCCAGTCTCTCTTAGGCCAGTCTCTCTCAGGCCAGTCTCTCTTAGGCCAGTCTCTCTCAGGCCAGTCTCTCTTAGGCCAGTCTCTCTTAGGCCAGTCTCTCTCAGTCCAGTCTCTCTTAGGCCAGTCTCTCTTAGCCCAGGCTCACTCAGCCCAGTCTCTCTTAGGCCAGTCTCTCTTAGCCCAGGCTCACTCAGCCCAGTCTCTCTTAGGCCAGTCTCTCTTAGCCCAGGCTCACTCAGGCCAGTCTCTCTCAGGCCAGTCTCTCTTAGGCCAGTCTCTCTCAGGCCAGTCTCTCTCAGGCCAGTCTCTCTTAGGCCAGTCTCTCTCAGGCCAGTCTCTCTTAGGCCAGTCTCTCTTAGGCCAGTCTCTCTCAGGCCAGTCTCTCTTAGGCCAGTCTCTCTTAGGCCAGTCTCTCTTAGGCCAGTCTCTCTCAGGCCAGTCTCTCTCAGGCCAGTCTCTCTTAGGCCAGTCTCTCTTAGGCCAGTCTCTCTCATGCCAGTCTCTCTTAGGCCAGTCTCTCTTAGGCCAGTCTCTCTCAGGCCAGTCTCTCTTAGGCCAGTCTCTCTCAGGCCAGTCTCTCTCAGGCCAGTCTCTCTTAGGCCAGTCTCTCTTAGGCCAGTCTCTCTTAGGCCAGTCTCTCTCAGGCCAGTCTCTCTCAGGCCAGTCTCTCTTAGGCCAGTCTCTCTTAGGCCAGTCTCTCTTAGGCCAGTCTCTCTCAGGCCAGTCTCTCTTAGGCCAGTCTCCAGTCTCTCTTAGGCCAGTCTCTCTTAGGCCAGTCTCTCTCAGGCCAGTCTCTCTTAGGCCAGTCTCTCTCATGCCAGTCTCTCTCAGGCCAGTCTCTCTCAGTCCAGTCTCTCCCAGTCCAGTCTGTCTCAGCCCAGTCTCTCTCCGTCCAGTCTCTCTCAGTCCAGTCTCTCTCAGCCCAGTCTCTCTCAGCCCAGTCTCTCTCAGTCCAGTCTCTCTCAGCCCAGTCTCTCTCAGCCCAGTCCCTCTCAGTCCAGTCTCTCTCAGGCCAGTCTCTCTCAGCCCAGTCTCTCTCCGTCCAGTCTCTCTCAGTCCAGTCTCTCTCAGCCCAGTCTCTCTCAGCCCAGTCTCTCTCAGGCAGTCCCTCCTAGTCCAGTCTCTCTCAGTCCAGTCTCTCTCAGTCCAGTCTCTCTCAGTCCTCTCACAATGTCTGATAGGAGGAGAGGAGAAAGAAAGTGTGATGTCAGAGGTTTTACTTGACACGGTTGAATATTAAATTTTGCGTGTGACCTGAGCTAAGTGCGTGTGGCTGTAGCAGTCAGGGGACGCCCTGAGGGGTCAGAGGGAGGACCCGGGTGCCCCGGGTAAACCAGCTGTCTGTCAGACCCTGGGCCTGGTAGGGCTCCTGTCAAAACTAGTGCCCTGGGCTTATAGGTTGTGCACTATGTAGGGCATAGGGTGCCATTTGAGATGCAATATAGGGTGGGCAAGGACCAGTCAGGGAGGGGACAGACAGGGAGGGGACAGACAGGGAAGGGACAGTCAGCGAGGGGACAGACAGGGAAGGGACAGTCAGCGAGGGGACAGTCAGCGAGGGGACAGTCAGCGAGGGGACAGACAGGGAGGGGACAGTCAGCGAGGGGACAGACAGGAAGGGGACAGTCAGGGAGGTGACAGTCAGCGAGAGGACAGACAGGGAGGGGACAGTCAGCGAGGGGACAGTCAGCGAGGGGACAGACAGACAGGGGACAGACAGGAAGGGAACAGTCAGCGAGGGGACAGTCAGCGAGGGGACAGTCAGCGAGGGGACAGTCAGCGAGGGGACAGACAGGAAGGGGACAGTCAGGGTGGTGACAGTCAGCGAGGGGACAGTCAGCGAGGGGACAGTCAGGGAGGGGACAGTCAGCGAGAGGACAGACAGGGAGGGGACAGTCAGGGAGGGGACAGTCAGCGAGGGGACAGTCAGCGAGAGGACAGACAGGGAGGGGACAGTCAGGGAGGGGACAGACAGGGAGGGAACAGTCAGGGAGGAGACAGTCAGGGAGGGGACAGACAGGGAGGGGACAGTCAGGGAGGGGACAGTCAGGGAGGGGACAGTCAGGGAGGGGACAGACAGGGAGGGGACAGACAGGGAGGGGACAGTCAGGGAGGGGACAGTCAGGGAGGGGACAGTCAGGGAGGGGACAGTCAGCGAGGGGACAGTCATCGAGGGGACAGTCAGGGAGGGGACAGTCAGGGAGGGGACAGTCAGCGAGGGGACAGTCATCGAGGGGACAGACAGGAAGGGGACAGTCAGGGAGGGGACAGTCAGCGAGGGGACAGTCAGGGAGGGGACAGTCAGCGAGGGGACAGTCAGGGAGGGGACAGTCAGCGAGGGGACAGTCAGGGAGGGGACAGTCAGGGAGGGGACAGTCAGCGAGGGGACAGTCAGCGAGGGGACAGTCATCGAGGGGACAGACAGGAAGGGGACAGTCAGGGAGGGGACAGTCAGCGAGGGGACAGTCAGCGAGGGGACAGTCAGGGAGGGGACAGACAGGGAGGGGACAGTCAGCGAGGGACAGTCAGGGGGGACAGTCAGGGAGGGGACAGTCAGGGAGGGGACAGACAGGGAGGGGACAGTCAGCGAGGGGACAGACAGGGAGGGGACAGTCAGGGAGGGGACAGTCAGGCAGGGGACAGTCAGCGAGGGGACAGTCAGCGAGGGGACAGTCAGGGAGGGGACAGTCAGGGAGGGGACAGTCAGGGAGGGGACAGTAAGGGTCAAGGAGGCTGACAGATGGACTCCACTCTAAGATATGATAAAGTTCCTCCCTTCCTCCTCTACTCTCGTCTAATCAGGATGGCATAGGGGAAGATAAGAGGCTTAAAGGGAACGACAGAGCTTACTGCTGGTGGAAAGGGGGATGGGAGAAAGATAGAGAGAGGAGGAGGAGTGGGCAGAAAAACAAAACCTCAAGGGCTCTATAATCCTAAAGCGAAGGAGTTGTGACTCTGAGACGCACCATCTGACAAGATGCATTAAAGGTGGGGGAGGGAGATGGGAGGGAGAAAGTGGGAGGAGAGGGCGAGAGGGGGCGAATTAAAGGGAACGATGGGGTGGAGAGAGAGAGAGGGGAAGAGAGGGAGAGAGAGGGCGAATTAAAGGGAAAGATGGGGTGGAGAGAGAGACAGGGAGAGAGGGGAAGAACGGGGAGGAGAGGGAGAGAGATGAGGCCTTTAGGATGAACAAAAAAAGATAGGAAGATGAGCTTGACATGACTAAAGAAAGATTGCTCTGGAAACCAGCTGTCACCACGGTGATGAAGGAAATAAGGGCTCTGTCCCAGTCAGAGAACATAGAATGCTTGGAACTAAGAATGTATAGTGACATAGAGTATAGAACACATTCTATTTCCATACCCTGAACCTGCTTCTGGTCTACATTATGGCCCCAGCTGCTGGTGTGGAGAGAGAGCTTATCTTTCCTTATTTTCCCCTGGACGAGATCATACAGTCTACAGGGAGGAGGAGGCAGTCTACAGGGAGGAGGAGACAGTCTACAGGGAGGAGGAGACAGTCTACAGGGAAGAGGAGACAGTCTACAGGGAGGAGGAGACAGTCTACAGGGAGGAGGAGACAGTCTACAGGGAGGAGGAGACAGTCTACAGGGAAGAGGAGACCGTCTACAGGGAGGAGGAGACAGTCTACAGGGAGGAGGAGACAGTCTACAGGGAAGAGGAGACCGTCTACAGGGAAGAGGAGACAGTCTACAGGTAAGATGAGACAGTCTACAGGGAGGAGGAGACAGTCTACAGGGAGGAGGAGACAGCCTACAGGGAGGAGGAGACAGCCTACAGGGAGGAGGAGGAGACAGTCTACACGGAGGATGAGACAGCACACAGGGAGGAGGAGACAGACTACAGGGAGGATGAGACAGTCTACAGGGTGGATGAGACAGCCTACAGGGAGGAGGAGACAGCCCACAGGGAGGAGGATACAGACTACAGGGAGGAGGAGACAGCCTACATGGAGGATGAGACAGTCTACAGGGACAATGAGACAGCCTACAGGGAGGATGAGACAGCCTACAGGGAGGAGACAGCCTACAGGGAGGAGGAGACAGTCTACAGGGAGGAGGAGACAGCCTACAGGGATGATGAGACAGTCTACAGGGAGGAGGAGACAGCCTACAGGGAGGAGGAGACAGTCTACAGGGAAGATGAGACAGTCTACAGGGAGGACGAGACAGTATACAGGGAGGAGGAGACAGCCTACAGGGAGGATGAGACAGTCTACAGGGATGATGAGACAGTTTACAGGGAGGATGAGACAGTCTACAGGGAGGAGACAGTCGACAGGGACAATGAGACAGCCTACAGGGAGGAGGAGACAGCCTACAGGGAGGAGGAGGAGACAGTCTACATGGAGGAGGAGACAGTCGACAGGGAGGAGGAGACAGTCTACAGGGAGGATGAGACAGCCTCCAGGGAGGATGAGACAGTCTACAGGTATGATGAGACAGTCTACAGGGAGGATGAGACAGTCTACAGGGAGGAGGAGACAGTCGACAGGGACAATGAGACAGCCTACAGGGAGGAGGAGGCAGTCTACAGGGACGATGAGACAGTCTACAGGGAGGAGGAGACCGCCTACAGGGACACTGAGACAGCCTACAGGGAGGAGGAGACAGCCTACAGGGAGGAGGAGGAGACAGTCTACAGGGACAATGAGACAGCCTACAGGGAGGATGAGACAGCACACAGGGAGGAGGAGACAGACTACAGGGAGGATGAGACAGTCTACAGGGAGGATGAGACAGTCTACAGGGAGGAGGAGACAGCCTACAGGGAGGAGGAGACAGCCTACAGGGAGGAGGAGACAGTCTACAGGGAAGATGAGACAGTCTACAGGGAGGATGAGACAGTCTACAGGGAGGATGAGACAGTCTACAGGGAGGAGGAGACAGCCTACAGGGAGGAGGAGACAGCCCACAGGGAGGAGGATACAGACTACAGGGAGGAGGAGACAGCCTACATGGAGGATGAGACAGTCTACAGGGACAATGAGACAGCCTACAGGGAGGATGAGACAGCCTACAGGGAGGAGACAGCCTACAGGGAGGAGGAGACAGTCTACAGGGAGGAGGAGACAGCCTACAGTGATGATGAGACAGTCTACAGGGAGGAGGAGACAGCCTACAGGGAGGAGGAGACAGTCTACAGGGAAGATGAGACAGCCTACAGGGAGGAGGAGACAGCCTACAGGGAGGAGGAGACAGCCTACAGGGAGGATGAGACAGCACACAGGGAGGAGGAGACAGACTACAGGGAGGATGAGACAGTCTACAGGGAGGAGGAGACAGCCTACAGGGAGGAGGAGACAGTCTACAGGGAAGATGAGACAGCCTACAGGGAGGAGGAGACAGTCTACAGGGAGGAGGAGACAGTCGACAGGGAGGATGAGACAGCACACAGGGAGGAGGAGACAGACTACAGGGAGGATGAGACAGTCTACAGGGACAATGAGACAGACTACAGGGAGGATGAGACAGTCTACAGGGAGGAGGAGACAGCCTACAGGGAGGAGGAGACAGCCAACAGGGAGGAGGAGACAGACTACAGGGAGGATGAGACAGTCTACAGGGAGGAGGAGACAGCCTACAGGGAGGAGGAGACAGCCAACAGGGAGGAGGAGACAGACTACAGGGAGTAGGAGACAGCCTACATGGAGGAGGAGACAGTCGACAGGGAGGAGGAGACAGTCTACATGGAGGAGGAGACAGTCTACAGGGAGGATGAGACAGCCTCCAGGGAGGATGAGACAGTCTACAGGGATGATGAGACAGTCTACAGGGAGGAGGAGACAGTCGACAGGGACAATGAGACAGCCTACAGGGAGGAGGAGGCAGTCTACAGGGACGATGAGACAGTCTACAGGGAGGAGGAGACCGCCTACAGGGACACTGAGACAGCCTACAGGGAGGAGGAGACAGCCTACAGGGAGGAGGAGGAGACAGTCTACAGGGACAATGAGACAGCACACAGGGAGGAGGAGACACACTACAGGGAGGATGAGACAGTCTACAGGGAGGAGGAGACAGCCTACAGGGAGGAGGAGACAGCCTACAGGGAGGAGGAGACAGCCTACAGGGAGGATGAGACAGTCTACAGGGAGGAGGAGACAGTCGACAGGGAGGAGACAGTCTACAGGGAAGATGAGACAGTCTACAGGGAGGATGAGACAGTCTACAGGGAGGAGGAGACAGCCTACAGGGAGGATGAGACAGTCTACAGGGAGGAGGAGACAGTCTACAGGGAGGATGAGACAGTCTACAGGGAGGAGGAGACAGTCTACAGGGAGGAGGAGACAGCCTACAGGGAGGATGAGACAGTCTACAGGGAGGAGGAGACCGCCTACAGGGACACTTAGACAGCCCACAGGGACACTGAGACAGCCTACAGGGACACTGAGACAGCCTCTAGGGACAATAAGACAGCCTCTAGGGACAATGTAGGCTGTCACAGACACACACTGACACACACAGACACTCCAACACACACATACATTAATATTGACTACGCGCACTAACACACAATAACCATATCTACATACTACCTCAATCAGCCTGACTAACCGGTGTCTGTATCGAGCCTCTCTACTGTATATAGCCCCTCTACTGTATGTAGCCTCTCTACTGTATATAACTTCTCTACTGTATATAGCCTCTCTACTGTATATAGCCCATCTACTGTATGTAGCCTCTCTACTGTATATAGCCTCTCTACTGTATATAGCCTCTCTACTGTATATAGCCTCTCTACTGTATATAGCCTCTCTACTGTGTATAGCCTCTCTACTGTATATAGCCTCTCTACTGTATATAGCCTCTCTACTGCATACAGCCTCTCTACTGTATATAACATCTCTACTGTATATAGTGCTGTTCCAGTTGGTTAGGGCGGTTGTCATTGGTGCTGGTCCAGTTGGTTATGGCGATAGTCATTGGTGCTGGTCCAGTTGGTTAGGGCGGTTGTCATTGGTGCTGTTCCAGTTGGTTAGGGCGGTTGTCATTGGTGCTGGTCCAGTTGGTTATGGCGATAGTCATTGGTGCTGGTCCAGTTGGTTAGGGCGGTTGTCATTGGTGCTGTTCCAGTTGGTTAGGGCGGTTGTCATTGGTGCTGGTCCAGTTGGTTATGGCGATAGTCATTGGTGCTGGTCCAGTTGGTTAGGGCGGTTGTCATTGGTGCTGTTCCAGTTGGTTATGGCGTGATACTCTTGTCTGTTTTTCCCACATTAAAACTTGGAGACGGAAGTCTGTGTTGTGTATTGTTTTGATATAACTAGCATCCTCATTGGTTAAATGGCAAATGTGAGAAATAGCCTCTCTACTGTATATAAAGCATTCTGTATACTTCTGGCCCTTCTTTGGACACTGTGTTAACAAACCTCCAGATGAGCTTCAATGCCATACAACTCTCCTTCCGTCGCCTCCAATTGCTCTTAAATACAAGTAAAACTGAATGCATGCTCTTCAACCGATCGCTACCTGCACCTGCCCGCCTGTCCAACATCACTACTCTGGACGGCTCTGACTTAGAATACGTGGACAACTACAAATACCTAGGTGTCTGGTTAGACTGTAAACTCTCCTTCCAGACCACATCAAACATCTCCAATCCAAAGTTAAATCTAGAATTTGCTTCCTATTTCGCAACCAAGCAGCCTTCACTCATGCTGCCAAACATCCTTTGTAAAACTGACCATCCTACCAATCCTTGACTTCGGCGATGTCATTTACAAAATAGCCTCCAACACTCTACTCAATAAATTGGATGCAGTCTATCACAGTGCCATCCTTTTTGTCACCAAAGCCCCATTTACTACCCACCACTGTGACCTGTACGCTCTCATTGGCTGGCCCTCGCTTCATACTCGTCGCCAAACCCACTGGCTCCAGGTCATCTACAAGACCCTGCTAGGTAAAGTCCTCCCTTATCTCAGCTCGCTGGTCACCATAGCATCACCCACCTGTAGCATGCGCTCCAGCAGGTATGTCTCTCTGGTCACCCCCAAAACCAATTCTTCCTTTAGCCGCCTCTCCTTCCAGTTCTCTGCTGCCAATGACTGGAACGAACTACATAAATCTCTGAAACTGGAAACACTTATCTCCCTCACTAGCTTTAAGCACCAGCTGTCAGAGCAGCTCACAGATTACTGAACCTGTACATAGCCCATCTATAATTTAGCCCAAACAACTACCTCTTCCCCCACTGTATTTATTTATTTATCGAGCTCCTTTGCTCCCCATTATTTATATCTCTACTTTGCACATTCTTCCATTGCAAATCTACCATTCCAGTGTTTTACTTGCTATATTGTTTTTACTTCGCCACCATGGCCTTTTTTTGCCTTTACCTCCCTTATTTCACCTCACTTGCTCACATTGGATATATACTTATTTTTCTATTGCATTATTGACTGTATGTTTGTTTTACTCCATGTGTAACTCTGTGTTGTTGTATGTGTCAAACTGCTTTGCTTTATCTTGGCAAGGTCGCAATTCTATCAGAAGCAGCACTACCAACCGGGCCATGTTCTGGGTACCAACCGGGCCATGTTCTGGGTGTGTTTTCTGTCAGAAGCAACACTACCAACCGGGCCATGCTCTGGGTGTGTTTTCTATCAGAAGCAGCACTACCAACCGGGCCATGTTCTGGGTACCAACCGGGCCATGTTCTGGGTGTGTTTTCTATCAGAAGCAGCACTACCAACCGGGCCATGTTCTGGGTGTGTTTTCGGTCAGAAGCAGCACTACCTACCAGGCCATGTTCTGTGTACCAACCGGGCCATGTTCTGGGTACCAACCGGGCCATGTTCTGGGTGTGTTTTCTATCAGAAGCAGCACTACCAACCGGGCCATGTTCTGGGTACCAACCGGGCCATGTTCTGGGTGTGTTTTCTATCAGAAGCAGCACTATCAACCGGGCCATGTTCTGCGTACCAACCGGGCCATGTTCTGGGTGTGTTTTCTATCAGAAGCAGCACTACCAACTGGGCCATGTTCTGGGGACCAACCGGGCCATGTTCTGAGTGTGTTTTCTATCAGAAGCAGCACTATCAACCGGGCCATGTTCTGGGTACCAACCGGGCCATGTTCTGGGTACCAACCGGGCCATGTTCTGGGTGTGTTTTCTATCAGAAGCAGCACTACCAACCAGGCCATGTTCTGGGTACCAACCGGGCCATGTTCTGGGTGTGTTTTCTATCAGAAGCAGCACTACCAAGCGGGCCATGTTCTGGGGACCAACCGGGCCATGTTCTGGGTGTGTTTTCTATCAGAAGCAGCACTACCAACTGGGCCATGTTCTGGGGACCAACCGGGCCATGTTCTGGGTGTGTTTTCTATCAGAAGCAGCACTATCAACCGGGCCATGTTCTGGGTACCAACCGGGCCATGTTCTGGGTACCAACCGGGCCATGTTCTGGGTGTGTTTTCTATCAGAAGCAGCACTACCTACCAGGCCATGTTCTGGGTACCAACCGGGCCATGTTCTGGGTACCAACCAGGCCATGTTCTGGGTGTGTTTTCTATCAGAAGCAGCACTACCAACCGGGCCATGTTCTGGGTACCAACCGGGCCATGTTCTGGGTGTGTTTTCTATCAGAAGCAGCACTACCAACCGGGCCATGTTCTGGGGACCAACCGGGCCATGTTCTGGGTGTGTTTTCTATCAGAAGCAGCACTACCAACCGGGCCATGTTCTGGGTACCAACCGGGCCATGTTCTGGGTGTGTTTTCTATTAGAAGCAGCACTATCAACCGGGCCATGTTCTGGGTACCAACCGGGCCATGTTCTGGGTGTGTTTTCTATTAGAAGCAGCACTATCAACCGGGCCATGTTCTGGGTACCAACCGGGCCATGTTCTGGCAAGACGTTTGGAATGTTCCAGATGAAAATGCTCTGAAGAAATTCCTAAATAGAGACACATGTTTGATCTACATGGTACTTAGACAGTGTGTAAACGCACATCTTCTAGTGGTTGAAATATTGTATATCAAGTATTTTGTTCAAACCTGCGATATGATGAACAGCTTTTGTTATAAAAAACAAAACAAAACAAGTAACTGAGAAACAGATTAACAAGAATGCATTTCCTGTTCGTGAGAAGAGAGAACATCTGTGTTTTATTTTTAGAATCTGAAATAATTAGACAAAGGAATGTTTTTCCTACTGATTTTTATTTTTCTATTAGAGAATAAATTCCTCACCTTTTCCTGCAGTGACGGGCTCATATTCCCCAAGGAGCCTTGCAACAAATTTACATCTCTCATTTAATTGGACCTAGTAACCTAGTGAATAGAAAGGCTACTGTATATGTATTTGAAGTTTGGCAGCATCATAGGCTGTGCGGTTTATAATACGACGTATACAGTCTAATTTAACAGATCTTCTACGTTGAAGGTGGCCTCCGTAAGCTACGGAAGGCTCCACGTGTATTTGCGTGTATCTTCTACGTTGAAGGTGGCCTCCGTAAGCTACGGAAGGCTCCACATGTATTTGCGTGTATCTTCTACGTTGAAGGTGGCCTCCGTAAGCTACGGAAGGCTCCACATGTATTTGCGTGTATCTTCTACGTTGAAGGTGGCCTCCGTAAGCTACGGAAGGCTCCACATGTATTTGCGTGTAACTTCTACGTTGAAGGTGGCCTCCGTAAGCTACGGAAGGCTCCACATGTATTTGCGTGTATCTTCTACGTTGAAGGTGGCCTCCGTAAGCTACGGAAGGCTCCACATGTATTTGCGTGTATCTTCTACGTTGAAGGTGGCCTCCGTAAGCTACGGAAGGCTCCATATGTATTTGCGTGTATCTTCTACGTTGAAGGTGGCCTCCGTAAGCTACGGAAGGCTCCACGTGTATTTGCGTGTAACTTCTACGTTGAAGGTGGCCTCCGTAAGCTACGGAAGGCTCCACGTGTATTTGCGTGTATCTTCTACGTTGAAGGTGGCCTCCGTAAGCTACGGAAGGCTCCACATGTATTTGCGTGTTTACCAATATTTGTAACTTGAGTCTGGTAATTATCTGTACAAAACAGTTAATCTTATAAAATGCAGCTTGTGAATCCTGACACGGTCTTTTCACTCTGTCAAGGCTCAGGAGAAGACACAGATGCAGACAGTTTTGAAGTAACAAAAGCGTATTACAAAAACAGGAGGGCAGGCAAACGACAGGTCAAGGCAGATTTCAGTAGTCCAGAGCAGCATCCGAATGGTACAGAACGACAGGCAGGCTCAGTGTCAGGGCAGGGAGAGGTCAGTATTCCAGAGTGATATGACAAGGTACAGAACGACAGGCAGGCTCAGCGTCAGGGCAGGGAGAGGTCAGTATTCCAGAGTGGTATGACAAGGTACAGAACGACAGGCAGGCTCAGCGTCAGGGCAGGGAGAGGTCAGTATTCCAGGGTGGTATGACAAGGTACAGAACGACAGGCAGGCTCAGCGTCAGGGCAGGCAGAATGGTCAGAACCGTGAAAGCTAGAGAACAGGGGCTAGAGACAAACAGGAGCACAGGGAAATAATGTTGGTAGGCTTGACAAAAAAATTAACTGGCAACCGATAAAACAGAGAACACAGGTAGAAATATACCGGGGATAATGGGCAACACCTGGAGGGGGTTGTAGACAAGGGAGAACAGAGGCTCCTTCCATCACATCCACTATAACACATTCATTTTTAGTAGACGCTCTTATCGAGACCGAATACATTTTAATATTGGTCCCTTGAGGGAATCTAACCCACAATCCACAACCCTAGCATTACGAGCACTGTGCTCTACCAACTGAGCCACATCATCACATCACAACGTCACAAACTATTTAATGTCTCAACGTACTCAATGACTGTATTGGTCGTTGTTTATCTCCGTGGTGATAGAAAGTGTACTGGTACAAACCTAGATGACCAGCCTGTGTACGATACAGAAATGTAGATGTACATTATGTGGTGTTTAAGGATGGTAAATTCATTCTACATAAAAAAAAAAAATGTTGTTTTCCATGTTATTTGATCAAGAAAAATATTTAGTTGATGTGGATGTTTTGTGTCTTGGCCTGTAACTTTGCACCTTTTGATGTCAAATGTTTGAGGACAGTGTTGTGTTCTTTCTGGATTCTATTAGAATGAAATCACAGAGAAAGGGCCAGGGTTGTGTTCTTTCTGGATTCCATTAGAATGACATCACAGAGAAAGGGCCAGGGGTTGTGTTCTTTCTGGATTCCATTAGAATGACATCACAGAGAAAGGGACAGGGTTGTGTTCTTTCTGGATTCCATTAGAATGACATCACAGAGAAAGGGCCAGGGGTTGTGTTCTTTCTGGATTCCATTAGAATGACATCACAGAGAAAGGGCCAGGGGTTGTGTTCTTTCTGGATTCCATTAGAATGACATCACAGAGAAAGGGACAGGGTTGTGTTCTTTCTGGATTCCATTAGAATGACATCACAGAGAAAGGGACAGGGTTGTGTTCTTTCTGGATTCCATTAGAATGACATCACAGAGAAAGGGACAGGGGTTGTGTTCTTTCTGGATTCTATTAGAATGACATCACAGAGAAAGGGACAGTGTTGTGTTCTTTCTGGATTCCATTAGAATGACATCACAGAGAAAGGGACAGGGGTTGTGTTCTTTCTGGATTCTATTAGAATGACATCACAGAGAAAGGGACAGGGGTTGTGTTCTTTCTGGATTCTATTAGAATGACATCACAGAGAAAGGGACAGGGGTTGTGTTCTTTCTGGATTCTATTAGAATGACATCACAGAGAAAGGGACAGGGTTGTGTTCTTTCTGGATTCCATTAGAATGACATCACAGAGAAAGGGACAGGGTTGTGTTCTTTCTGGATTCCATTAGAATGACATCACAGAGAAAGGGACAGGGTTGTGTTCTTTCTGGATTACATTAGAATGACATCACAGAGAAAGGGACAGGGGTTGTGTTCTTTCTGGATTCCATTAGAATGACATCACAGAGAAAGGGACAGGGTTGTGTTCTTTCTGGATTCCATTAGAATGACATCACAGAGAAAGGGACAGGGGTTTGTTCTATCTGGATTCTATTAGAATGACATCACAGAGAAAGGGACAGGGTTGTGTTCTTTCTGGATTCCATTAGAATGACATCACAGAGAAAGAGACAGGGTTGTGTTCTTTCTGGATTCCATTAGAATGACATCACAGAGAAAGGGACAGGGTTGTGTTCTTTCTGGATTCCATTAGAATGACATCACAGAGTAAGGGACAGGGTTGTGTTCTTTCTGGATTCTATTAGAATGACATCACAGAGAAAGGGACAGGGTTGTGTTCTTTCTGGATTCCATTAGAATGACATCACAGAGAAAGAGACAGGGTTGTGTTCTTTCTGGATTCCATTAGAATGACATCACAGAGAAAGAGACAGGGTTGTGTTCTTTCTGGATTCCATTAGAATGACATCACAGAGAAAGGGACAGGGGTTGTGTTCTTTCTGGATTCCATTAGAATGACATCACAGAGAAAGGGACAGGGGTTGTGTTCTTTCTGGATTCTATTAGAATGACATCACAGAGAAAGGGACAGGGGTTGTGTTCTTTCTGGATTCCATTAGAATGACATCACAGAGAAAGGGACAGGGGTTGTGTTCTTTCTGGATTCCATTAGAATGACATCACAGAGAAAGGGACAGGGGTTGTGTTCTTTCTGGATTCCATTAGAATGACATCACAGAGAAAGGGACAGGGTTTTGTTCTTTCTGGATTCCATTAGAATGACATCACAGAGAAAGGGACAGGGTTTTGTTCTTTCTGGATTCCATTAGAATGACATCACAGAGAAAGGGACAGGGTTTTGTTCTTTCTGGATTCCATTAGAATGACATCACAGAGAAAGGGACAGGGTTTTGTTTTTTCTGGATTCCATTAGAATGACATCACAGAGAAAGGGACAGGGTTTTGTTCTTTCTGGATTCTGTTAGAATGACATCACAGAGAAAGGGACAGGGGTTTGTTCTTTCTGGATTCCATTAGAATGACATCACAGAGAAAGGGACAGGGTTGTGTTCTTTCTGGATTCTATTAGAATGACATCACAGAGAAAGGGACAGGGTTTTGCTCTATCTAGATTCCATTAGAATGACACCACAGAGAAAGAGACAGGGTTGTGTTCTTTCTGGATTCTGTTACAATGACATCACAGAGAAAGGGACAGGGTTTTGTTCTATCTTGATTCTATTAGAATGACATCACAGAGAAAGGGACAGGGTTTTGTTCTTTCTGGATTCTATTAGAATGACATCACAGAGAAAGGGACAGGGTTTTGTTCTATCTAGATTCCATTAGAATGACATCACAGAGAAAGGGACAGGGTTGTGTTCTTTCTGGATTCTATTAGAATGACATCACAGAGAAAGGGACAGGGTTTTGTTCTTTCTGGATTCCATTAGAATGACATCACAGAGAAAGGGACAGTGTTGTGTTCTTTCTGGATTCTATTAGAATGACATCACAGAGAAAGAGACAGGGTGTTGTTCTTTCTGGATTCCATTAGAATGACATCACAGAGAAAGGGACAGTGTTGTGTTCTTTCTGGATTCTATTAGAATGACATCACAGAGAAAGGGACAGGGTGTTGTTCTTTCTGGATTCCATTAGAATGACATCACAGAGAAAGGGACAGTGTTGTGTTCTTTCTGGATTCTATTAGAATGACATCACAGAGAAAGGGACAGGGTGTTGTTCTTTCTGGATTCTATTAGAATGACATCACAGAGAAAGGGACAGGGTTTTGTTCTTTCTGGATTCCATTAGAATGACATCACAGAGAAAGGGACAGTGTTGTGTTCTTTCTGGATTCCATTAGAATGACATCACAGAGAAAGGGACAGGGTTTGTTCTTTCTGGATTCTGTTAGAATGACATCACAGAGAAAGGGACAGGGGTTTGTTCTTTCTGGATTCCGTTAGAATGACATCACAGAGAAAGGGACAGGGTTTTGTTCTTTCTTGATTCTATTAGAATGACATCACAGAGAAAGGGACAGGGTTTTGTTCTTTCTGGATTCCATTAGAATGACATCACAGAGAAAGGGACAGGGTTTTGTTCTTTCTGGATTCCATTAGAATGACATCACAGAGAAAGGGACAGGGTTTTGTTCTTTCTGGATTCTGTTAGAA
Source organism: Oncorhynchus keta (assembly GCF_023373465.1). Classification (NCBI taxonomy): domain Eukaryota; kingdom Metazoa; phylum Chordata; class Actinopteri; order Salmoniformes; family Salmonidae; genus Oncorhynchus; species Oncorhynchus keta. The sequence goes on from NC_068448.1 coordinate 80,846,647, forward strand.
TGACAGTCACAGAGAAAGGGACAGGGTTGTGTTCTTTCTGGATTCTGTTAGAATGACATCACAGGGAAAGGGACAGGGTTGTGTTCTTTCTGGATTCTGTTAGAATGACATCACAGAGAAAGGGACAGGGGTTGTGTTCTTTCTAGATTCTATTAGAATGACATCACAGAGAAAGGGACAGGGGTTTGTTCTTTCTAGATTCTATTAGAATGACATCACAGAGAAAGGGACAGGGTTGTGTTCTTTCTGGATTCTGTTAGAATGACATCACAGAGAAAGGGACAGGGGTTTGTTCTTTCTAGATTCTATTAGAATGACATCACAGAGAAAGGGACAGGGTTTTGTTCTATCTAGATTCCATTAGAATGACATCACAGAGAAAGGGACAGGGTTTTGTTCTTTCTGGATTCTGTTACAATGACATCACAGAGAAAGGGACAGGGTTTTGTTCTTTCTGGACTCTGTTAGAATGACATCACAGAGAAAGGGACAGGGTTTTGTTCTTTCTTGATTCTATTAGAATGACATCACAGAGAAAGGGCCAGGGTTGTGTTCTTTCTGGATTCCATTAGAATGACATCACAGAGAAAGGGCCAGGGTTTTGTTCTTTCTGGATTCCATTAGAATGACATCACAGAGAAAGGACCAGGGTTTTGTTCTTTCTTGATTCTATTAGAATGACATCACAGAGAAAGGGCCAGGGTTGTGTTCTTTCTGGATTCCATTAGAATGACATCACAGAGAAAGGGCCAGGGTTTTGTTCTTTCTGGATTCCATTAGAATGACATCACAGAGAAAGGGCCAGGGTTGTGTTCTTTCTGGATTCTGTTAGAATGACAGTCACAGTTCAGCAGACCTCACAGTCACAGTTCAGCTCTCTGTCCTCATGGGAACTACTGTTAATTTAGACCCCACAGTCAGAGTTGTTTTGTCTCCAGAGAGCTAGAAAGAGAGAGAGAAAGAAAGAAATCCTCAAATTAAATAGCTGAATATTTAATTTCATTGTTTGAGCTCATGTGGGATATTCCAATGTATTCTGATCAGCCATGAACCCCAACGGAGGACTTTCCTTTGAAGCTCAACTATTTAATTTACATTATGAAGCAGACAATTCAAGTTGCTACACTTCAGTCTCTTCGTCTCTCCGTCTCTCCGTCTCTTCTTCTCTCCGTCTCTCCGTCTCTCCGTCTCTTCTTCTCTCCGTCTCTCCGTCTCTCAGTCTCTCCGTCTCTCCGTCTCTCCGTCTCTTCGTCTCTCCGTCTCTCCGTCTCTCCGTCTCTTTGTCTCTTTGTCTCTCAGTCTCTTCGTCTCTTCTTCTCTCAGTCTCTCCGTCTCTTCTTCTCTCAGTCTCTTCGTCTCTCCGTCTCTCCGTCTCTTCTTCTCTTCGTCTCTCCGTCTCTCCGTCTCTTCTTCTCTCCGTCTCTCCGTCTCTCCGTCTCTTCTTCTCTCCGTCTCTCCGTCTCTCAGTCTCTCAGTCTCTTCTTCTCTCCGTCTCTCCGTCTCTCCGTCTCTTCTTCTCTCCGTCTCTCCGTCTCTCCGTCTCTCCGTCTCTCAGTCTCTCCGTCTCTCCGTCTCTCCGTCTCTTCTTCTCTCCGTCTCTTCTTCTCTCCGTCTCTTCTTCTCTCCGTCTCTCCGTCTCTCCGTCTCTCCGTCTCTTCTTCTCTCCGTCTCTCCGTCTCTCAGTCTCTCCGTCTCTTCGTCTCTCCGTCTCTCAGTCTCTCCGTCTCTCAGTCTCTCCGTCTCTTTGTCTCTCAGTCTCTCCGTCTCTCAGTCTCTCCGTCTCTCCGTCTCTTCTTCTCTCCGTCTCTCCGTCTCTCAGTCTCTCCGTCTCTCCGTCTCTCCGTCTCTTCTTCTCTCAGTCTCTCCGTCTCTTCGTCTCTCCGTCTCTCCGTCTCTCCGTCTCTTCGTCTCTCCGTCTCTCCGTCTCTCCGTCTCTTTGTCTCTCAGTCTCTTCGTCTCTCCGTCTCTCCGTCTCTTTGTCTCTGTCTCTCCGTCTCTCAGTCTCTCCGTCTCTTTGTCTCTGTCTCTCCGTCTCTTTGTCTCTCAGTCTCTTCGTCTCTCCGTCTCTCCGTCTCTTTGTCTCTGTCTCTCCATCTCTCAGTCTCTCCGTCTCTTTGTCTCTGTCTCTCCGTCTCTTCGTCTCTCCGTCTCTCCGTCTCTCCGTCTCTTCTTCTCTTCGTCTCTCAGTCTCTCCGTCTCTCCGTCTCTCCGTCTCTCCGTCTCTCCGTCTCTTCTTCTCTTCGTCTCTCAGTCTCTCCGTCTCTCAGTCTCTCCGTCTCTCCGTCTCTTCTTCTCTCCGTCTCTCAGTCTCTCCGTCTCTCCGTCTCTCCGTCTCTTCTTCTCTTCGTCTCTCAGTCTCTCCGTCTCTCCGTCTCTCCGTCTCTCCGTCTCTTCTTCTCTTCGTCTCTCAGTCTCTCCGTCTCTCCGTCTCTCCGTCTCTTCTTCTCTCCGTCTCTCAGTCTCTCCTTCTCTCCGTCTCTCCGTCTCTTCTTCTCTCCGTCTCTCCGTCTCTCCGTCTCTCAGTCTCTCCGTCTCTCCGTCTCTTCTTCTCTCCGTCTCTCAGTCTCTCCGTCTCTCCGTCTCTCCGTCTCTTCTTCTCTCCGTCTCTCAGTCTCTCCGTCTCTCCGTCTCTCAGTCTCTCAGTCTCTCCGTCTCTCCGTCTCTTCTTCTCTCCGTCTCTCCGTCTCTCCGTCTCTCCGTCTCTTCTTCTCTCAGTCTCTCCGTCTCTCCGTCTCTCCGTCTCTTCTTCTCTCCGTCTCTCCGTCTCTCCGTCTCTCCTCTTCGTCTCTCCGTCTCTCAGTCTCTCCGTCTCTCCGTCTCTCCGTCTCTTCTTCTCTCCGTCTCTCCGTCTCTCCGTCTCTCCGTCTCTTCTTCTCTCCGTCTCTCAGTCTCTCCGTCTCTCCGTCTCTCCGTCTCTTCTTCTCTCCGTCTCTCCGTCTCTCAGTCTCTCCGTCTCTCCGTCTCTCCGTCTCTTCTTCTCTCAGTCTCTCCGTCTCTTTGTCTCTCAGTCTCTTCGTCTCTCCGTCTCTCCGTCTCTTCTTCTCTCCGTCTCTCCGTCTCTCCGTCTCTTCTTCTCTCAGTCTCTCAGTCTCTCCGTCTCTCCGTCTCTCCGTCTCTCCGTCTCTCCGTCTCTCCGTCTCTTCTTCTCTCAGTCTCTCCGTCTCTCCGTCTCTCCGTCTCTTCTTCTCTCCGTCTCTCAGTCTCTCAGTCTCTCCGTCTCTCCGTCTCTTTGTCTCTCAGTCTCTTTGTCTCTCAGTCTCTTCGTCTCTTCTTCTCTCAGTCTCTCCGTCTCTTCTTCTCTCAGTCTCTTCGTCTCTCCGTCTCTCCGTCTCTTCTTCTCTTCGTCTCTCCGTCTCTCCGTCTCTTCTTCTCTCCGTCTCTCCGTCTCTCCGTCTCTTCTTCTCTCCGTCTCTCCGTCTCTCAGTCTCTCAGTCTCTTCTTCTCTCCGTCTCTCCGTCTCTCCGTCTCTTCTTCTCTCCGTCTCTCCGTCTCTCCGTCTCTCCGTCTCTCCGTCTCTCAGTCTCTCCGTCTCTCCGTCTCTCAGTCTCTCCGTCTCTCCGTCTCTCCGTCTCTTCTTCTCTCCGTCTCTCCGTCTCTCCGTCTCTTCTTCTCTCCGTCTCTTCTTCTCTCCGTCTCTTCTTCTCTTCGTCTCTCAGTCTCTCCGTCTCTCCGTCTCTCCGTCTCTCCGTCTCTCCGTCTCTTCTTCTCTTCGTCTCTCCGTCTCTCCGTCTCTTCTTCTCTTCGTCTCTCCGTCTCTCCGTCTCTTCTTCTCTCCGTCTCTTCTTCTCTCCGTCTCTCAGTCTCTCCGTCTCTCCGTCTCTTCTTCTCTCCGTCTCTCAGTCTCTCCGTCTCTTCTTCTCTCCGTCTCTCCGTCTCTCCGTCTCTCCGTCTCTCCGTCTCTTCTTCTCTCCGTCTCTCCGTCTCTCAGTCTCTCCGTCTCTTCGTCTCTCCGTCTCTCAGTCTCTCCGTCTCTCAGTCTCTCCGTCTCTTTGTCTCTCAGTCTCTCCGTCTCTCAGTCTCTCCGTCTCTCCGTCTCTTCTTCTCTCCGTCTCTCCGTCTCTCAGTCTCTCCGTCTCTTCGTCTCTCCGTCTCTCAGTCTCTCCGTCTCTCCGTCTCTTCTTCTCTCAGTCTCTCCGTCTCTTCGTCTCTCCGTCTCTCCGTCTCTTCGTCTCTCCGTCTCTCCGTCTCTCCGTCTCTTTGTCTCTCAGTCTCTTCGTCTCTCCGTCTCTCCGTCTCTTTGTCTCTGTCTCTCCGTCTCTCAGTCTCTCCGTCTCTTTGTCTCTGTCTCTCCGTCTCTTTGTCTCTCAGTCTCTTCGTCTCTCCGTCTCTCCGTCTCTTTGTCTCTGTCTCTCCGTCTCTCAGTCTCTCCGTCTCTTTGTCTCTGTCTCTCCGTCTCTTCGTCTCTCCGTCTCTCCGTCTCTCCGTCTCTTCTTCTCTTCGTCTCTCAGTCTCTCCGTCTCTCCGTCTCTCCGTCTCTCCGTCTCTTCTTCTCTTCGTCTCTCCGTCTCTCAGTCTCTCCGTCTCTCCGTCTCTTCTTCTCTCCGTCTCTCAGTCTCTCCGTCTCTTCTTCTCTTCGTCTCTCAGTCTCTCCGTCTCTCCGTCTCTCCGTCTCTCCGTCTCTCCGTCTCTTCTTCTCTTCGTCTCTCAGTCTCTCCGTCTCTCCGTCTCTTCTTCTCTCCGTCTCTCAGTCTCTCCGTCTCTCCGTCTCTCCGTCTCTTCTTCTCTCCGTCTCTCAGTCTCTCCGTCTCTCCGTCTCTCAGTCTCTCAGTCTCTCCGTCTCTCCGTCTCTCCGTCTCTTCTTCTCTCCGTCTCTCCGTCTCTCCGTCTCTCCGTCTCTTCTTCTCTCAGTCTCTCCGTCTCTCCGTCTCTCCGTCTCTTCTTCTCTCCGTCTCTCCGTCTCTCCGTCTCTTCTTCTCTCCGTCTCTCAGTCTCTCCGTCTCTCCGTCTCTCCGTCTCTTCTTCTCTCCGTCTCTCCGTCTCTCAGTCTCTCCGTCTCTCCGTCTCTCCGTCTCTTCTTCTCTCCGTCTCTCAGTCTCTCCGTCTCTCCGTCTCTTCTTCTCTCCGTCTCTCCGTCTCTCAGTCTCTCCGTCTCTCCGTCTCTCCGTCTCTTCTTCTCTCAGTCTCTCCGTCTCTTTGTCTCTCAGTCTCTTCGTCTCTCCGTCTCTCCGTCTCTTCTTCTCTCCGTCTCTCCGTCTCTCCGTCTCTTCTTCTCTCAGTCTCTCAGTCTCTCCGTCTCTCCGTCTCTCCGTCTCTCCGTCTCTCCGTCTCTTCTTCTCTCAGTCTCTCCGTCTCTCCGTCTCTCCGTCTCTTCTTCTCTCCGTCTCTCCGTCTCTCCGTCTCTTCTTCTCTCAGTCTCTCAGTCTCTCCGTCTCTCCGTCTCTCCGTCTCTCCGTCTCTTCTTCTCTCCGTCTCTTCTTCTCTCCGTCTCTCCGTCTCTTCTTCTCTCCGTCTCTTCTTCTCTCCGTCTCTTCTTCTCTCCGTCTCTTCTTCTCTCCGTCTCTCCGTCTCTTCTTCTCTCAGTCTCTCAGTCTCTCCGTCTCTCCGTCTCTCCGTCTCTCCGTCTCTTCTTCTCTCCGTCTCTTCTTCTCTCCGTCTCTCCGTCTCTTCTTCTCTCCGTCTCTTCTTCTCTCCGTCTCTTCTTCTCTCCGTCTCTTCTTCTCTCCGTCTCTCCGTCTCTCCGTCTCTTCTTCTCTCCGTCTCTCCGTCTCTCCGTCTCTTCTTCTCTCAGTCTCTCCGTCTCTTCTTCTCTCCGTCTCTTTGTCTCTCAGTCTCTTCGTCTCTCCGTCTACCTTTTAGATAATACCATTCTGAGACGTGAGAGAATCACATTACAGGTGAAACGGTTGGATGACTCTACAGGTGAAACGGTTGGATGACTTTACAGGTGAAACGGTTGGATGATTTTACAGGTGAAACGGTTGGATGACTCTACAGGTGAAACGGTTGGATGACTTTACAGGTGAAACGGTTGGATGACTTTACAGGTGAAACGGTTGGATGATTTTACAGGTGAAACGGTTAGATGATTTTACAGGTGAAACGGTTAGATGATTTTACAGGTGAAACGGTTGGATGATTTTACAGGTGAAACGGTTGGATGACTTTACAGGTGAAACGGTTGGATGATTTTACAGGTGAAACGGTTGGATGACGTTACAGGTGAAACGGTTGGATGATTTTACAGGTGAAACGGTTGGATGACTTTACAGGTGAAACGGTTGGATGACGTTACAGGTGAAACGGTTGGATGATTTTACAGGTGAAACGGTTGGTTTACAGAAAAGGCAGTGAAGCCCAGAAAACACTTGGTTTTATCCACCCGTTTCACTATGGGCCCTGGTCAAAAGCAGTTCAATGTGGAATCGGGAGGCAATTCAGACACACAGCCTTAGATTCACAACTCTTCCTGTCTGGTGAGAGAACCAGCTGGGAAGAAGGAGTCCAGGACGATCAAACACTTTCACATCTCTCCCAGCACAATGCTGTTTGACATACATACCCCTGTTCTCTGTTCTCCACCAGGCAGGGGAGAGAGAGAGAGAGAGAGAGAGAGAGAGAGAGAGAGAGAGAGAGAGAGAGAGAGAGAGAGAGAGAGAGAGAGAGAGAGAGAGAGAGAGAGAGAGAGAGAGAGAGAGAGAGAGAGAGAGAGAGAGAGAGAGAGAGAGAGAGAGAGAGAGAGAGAGAGAGAGAGAGAGAGAGAGAGAGAGAGAGAGAGAGAGAGAGAGAGGCAGAGAGGCAGAGAGGCAGAGAAAGACAGAGAGGCAGAGAGAGAGAGAGGGTTGTATATTCATCTTCTCTCACAAAAGAAAGCCTCCCAGGCCTTCTAATCCTCCCAAATCTAAAGAGGACAACAACCACGCACCATAATCATCACCTCACGGTCCAGTAGCACAGTATGACAAGGATGTGTTAGCCAAAAATATGTTATTCAAATAAAATACATTTTTATTTGTCACGTGCACTGAATACAACAGGTGTAGTAGACCTTACAGTGAAATGCTGAATACAACAGGTGTAGTAGACCTTACAGTGAAATACTGAATACAACAGGTGTAGTAGACCTCACAGTGAAATGCTGAATACAACAGGTGTAGTAGACCTCACAGTGAAATGCTGAATACAACAGGTGTAGTAGACCTTACAGTGAAATACTGAATACAACAGGTGTAGTAGACCTTACAGTGAAATGCTGAATACAACAGGTGTAGTAGACCTTACAGTGAAATGCTGAATACAACAGGTGTAGTAGACCTCACAGTGAAATGCTGAATACAACAGGTGTAGTAGACCTTACAGTGAAATGCTGAATACAACAGGTGTAGTAGACCTCACAGTGAAATGCTTACTTACAACAATGCATGTTTTAAGAAAATACCTAAAAAATAAAGTGAGAGATAAATAACATAAGACTATATACAGGGTGCACCGATACAGAGTCAATGTGTCAATGTGCGGGGGTAATGGTGTTGAGGTAATTGAGGTAATTATGTACATGCAGTTCGGGTTATTAAAGTGGCTATGCATAAGATAATGACAGAGAGTAACAGTAACAGCAGCCTTTTGATGAGATGTTCAGGAGTTTTATGGCTTTGGGGTAGAAACTGTTTAGAAGCCTCTTGGACCTAGACTTGGTGCTCTGGTACAGCTTGCCGTGCGGTAGCAGAGAGAACAGTCTATGACTAGGGTGTCGGGAGTCTTTGACAATTTTTAGGGCCTCTTACACCGCCTGGTAGAGAGGTCCTGGATGGCAGGAAGCTTGGCCCCAGGGATGTACTGGGCCGTACGCACTACGCTCTGTAGTGCTTTGCAGTTCGGAGGCCAAGCAGTTGTCATACCAGGCAGTGATACAACCAGCCAGGATGCTCTCGATGGTGCAGCTATAGAACCTTTTGAGGATCTGATTACCCATGCCAAATCTTTTCAGTGTCCTGAGGGGGGGAATAGGTTTTGTTGTTCCCTCTTCACGACTGTCTTGGTGTGCTTGGAACAGGTTAGTTTGTTGGTGATGTGGACACCAAGGAACTTGAAGCTCTCAACCTGCTCCACTACAGCCCCGTCGGTGAGAATGGGGGGCGTGCTCGGTCCTCCTTTTCCTGTAGTTCACAATCATCTCCTTAGTCTTGATCACGTTGAGGGAGAGGCTGTTGTCATGGCACCACATGGCCAGGTCTCTGACCTCCTCTCTGTAGGCTGTCTCATCGCTGTCAGGCCTACCACTGTTGTGTCAACAACTAATTTAATGATGGTGTTGGAGATGTGCCTGGCCGTGCAGTCATGAGTGAACACGGAGTACAGGAGGGGACTGAGCACGCACCCCTGAGGGGCCCCTGTATTGAGGATCAGCGTGGCAGATGTGTTTTTACCTTCCCTTATCACCTGCGGGGCGGCCCGTCAGGAGTCTAGGATCCAGTGGCGATGGAGGGTGTTTAGTCCCAGGGTCGGACTGTAGATCTGTTGGTGCGGTATGCAAATTGGGTTTAGGCTTTCCGGGATAATGGTGTTGATGTGAGCCATGACCAGCCTTTCAAAGCATTTCATTGCTACAGTCATGAGTGCTACAGGTCGGTAGTCATTTAGACAGGTTACCTTAGTGTTCTTGGGCACAGGGACTATGGTGGTCTGCTTGAAACATGTTGATATTACAGACTGAGACAGGGAGAGATTGAAAATGTCAGTGAACACACTTGCCAGTTGGTTAGCGCATGATTGGAGTACACATCCTGGTAATCCGTCTGGCCCTGCGGCCTTGTGAATGTTAACCTGTTTAAAGGTCTTATTCACATCGGTTACGGAGAGCGTGATCACACAGTCATCTGGAACATCTGATGCTCTCATGCATGTTTCAGTGTTACTTGCCTTGAAGTGAGCATAGAAGTTATTTAGCTCGTCTGGAAGGCTCGCGTGACTGGGCAGCTCTCGGCTGTGCTTCCCTTTGTAGTCTGTAGTAGTTTGCAAGCCCTGCCACATATGATGAGCCAAATACATTTAAACTCTGTTTTTCACAATTCCTGACATTTTATCCTAGTAATAATTCCCTGTATTAGGTCAGTTAGGAACACCACTTTATTTGAAGAATGTGAAATCAAATCAAATCCAATTTATTTATATAGCCCTTCTTACATCAGCTGATATCTCAAAGTGCTGTACAGAAACCCAGCCTAAAACCCCAAACAGCAAGCAATGCAGGTGTAGAAGCACATGGCTAGGAAAAACTCCCGAGAAAGGCCAGAACCTAGGAAGAAACCTATAATGGTTTATTTATTTTTACTTTTTATTTCACAAGTTCTCATTTGCAACTGCGACCTGGCCAAGATAAAGCATAGCAGTGTGAACAGACAGCACAGAGTTACACATGGAGTAAACAATTAACAAGTCAATAACACAGTAGAAAAAAAGGGGAGTCTATATACATTGTGTGCAAAAGGCATGAGGTAGGCGAATAATTACAATTTTGCAGATTAACACTGGAGTGATAAATGATCAGATGGTCATGTACAGGTAGAGATATTGGTGTGCAAAAGAGCAGAAAAGTAAATAAATAAAAACAGTATGGGGATGAGGTAGGTAAAAATGGGTTGGCTATTTACCGATAGACTATGTACAGCTGCAACGATCGGTTAGCTGCTCAGATAGCAGATGTTTGAAGTTGGTGAGGGAGATAAAAGTCTCCAACTTCAGCGATTTTTGCAATTCGTTCCAGTCACAGGCAGCAGAGAACTGGAACGAAAGGCGGCCAAATGAGGTGTTGGCTTTAGGGATGAACAGTGAGATACACCTGCTGGAGCGCGTGCTACGGATGGGTGTTGCCATCGTGACCAGTGAACTGAGATAAGGCGGAGCTTTACCAAGCATGGACTTGTAGATGACCTGGAGCCAGTGGGTCTGGCGATGAATATGTAGTGAGGGCCAGCCGACTAGAGCATACAAGTCGCAGTGGTGGGTGGTATAAGGTGCTTTAGTGACAAAACAGATGGCACTGCGATAAACTGCATCCAGTTTGCTGAGTAGAGTGTTGGAAGCAATTTTGTAGATGACATCGCCGAAGTCGAGGATCGGTAGGATAGTCAGTTTTACTGGGGTAAGTTTGGCGGCGTGAGTGAAGGAGGCTTTGTTGCGGAATAGAAAGCCGACTCTTGATTTGATTTTCGATTGGAGATGTTTGATATGAGTCTGGAGGGAGAGTTTACAGTCTAGCCAGACACCTAGGTACTTATAGATGTCCACATATTCAAGGTCGGAACCATCCAGGGTGGTGATGCTGGTCAGGCGTGCAGGTGTAGGCACCAAACGGTTGAAAAGCATGCATTTGGTTTTACTAGCGTTTAAGAGCAGTTGGAGGCCACGGAAGGAGTGTTGTATGGCATTGAAGCTCATTTGGAGGTTAGATAGCACAGTGTCCAAGGACGGGCCGGAAGTATATAGAATGGTGTCGTGTTGTGATCTCTTGCCTCAAAATCTCAGTTTCCTTCTCCAGTGAATCGCAGGGATCGGGGCTCGGTTGGGTGTCTGTGTCCAACTCATTGAAGAAGAACTCCTCATTGTCCAATTTGAGGTGAATAATCCCAGTTCTGATGTCCAGGAAGCTTTTTTTTCGGTCATAAGAGACGTCAGCAGCAACATTTTTGTACAAAACGAGTTACGAACAACGTGAAAAAACCTACAAAATAGCATGATTGTTTGAGAGCCGATAAAACGGCAGCCGTCCCCTCCGGCGCCGTCCTTAACAACACGGTATTTTATACACCATGTGTTATATCAATTTACTC
>NC_068448.1:80862412-80877412 GCF_023373465.1 Oncorhynchus keta
TGACCTCCTCAGCAGTGACCTCCTCAGCAGTGACCTCCTCAGCAGTGACCTCCTCAGCAGTGACCTACTCAGCAGTGACCTCCTCAGCAGTGACCTCCTCAGCAGTGGCCTCCTCTGCCACATGCCAGGGAAATGATATAGCAGAACCACCCCTCCTTAAATTATTCACAGTAAATTGTGTGCAACATTGTTTAAATGTTGGATATGAAATATTTCAATTTATGAAAGTATTTTTGTTAAGATAAGAATGTGATTTTAGGAGGTATAAGAGAATCTGTGCATATAAACTGTGCATAGTGGGTACCCCAAGGGGTAGCCACACCCCAAGGGGTAGCCACACCCCAAGTAAGGTCAGAGAGCGTGTCAGACTGACGGAACCGTTCCCTTTGGACAGAGTGCATAAAATTATTGGTCTTAGAGATTAACATTAGACAAGGAAACGTGAGGCGGGAGCTACACGTTTGAAATCGTTGGAACTTTGAACCTCAACGTGAAGAAAGGCGGCTGCAGCTCATGTCCGAATCCTGAATACCAACACTAGGGGGAAAACAAACTCCCCTCTCAGACAATCACTGGTACCGCTGTCTTGAGCTGTCTTGTGTCAAATATCTAGAAAAGCGGATCTAAGTGAGACGATGTATTTATAAATGTATTTATAAAGCCCTTCTTACATCAGCTGATGACACAAAGTGCTGTACAGAAACCCAGCCTTAAACAGCAGGCGATGCAGGTGGCTAGGAAAAACTCCCTAAAAAGACCAGAACCTATGAAGAAACCTAGAGAGGAACCAGGCTATGAGGGGTGGCCAGTCCTCTTCTGGCTGTGCCGAGTGGAGATTATAACAGAACATGGCCAAGATGTTCAAATGTTCATAGATGACCAGCAGGGTCAAATAATAATAATCACAGTGGTTGTAGACGGTGCAACAGGTCAGCACCTCAGGAGTAAATGTCAGTTGGCTTTTCATAGCCGATCATTCAGAGTATCTCTACCGCTCCTGCTGTCTCTAGAGAGTTGAAAACAGCAGGTCTGGGACAGGTAGCACGTCCGGTGAACAGGTCAGAGTTTCATAGCCACAGGCAGAACAGATGAAACTGGAGCAGCAGCACGACCAGGTGGACTGGGGACAGCAATTAGTTGTCAGGCCAGGTAGTCCTGAGGCATGGTCCTAGGGCTCAGATCCTCCGAGAGAGAAAAAGGAAGGAAGGAGAGATAGAAAGAGAGAGCATACTTAAATTCACACAGGACAACGGATTAGACAGGAGAAATACTCCAGATATAACAGACTGACCCTAGCCCCCCAACACATTAAGAACATATTCTTATTTTCAATGACGGCCTGGGAACAGTGGGTTAACTGCCTGTTCAGGGGCAGAACGACAGATTTGTACCTTGTCAGCTCGGGGGTTTGAACTCGCAACCTTCCGGTTACTAGTCCAACGCACTAGGCTACGCTGCCGCCCCATAGGGTTAGGCAGAGACAACAAGGGCGGTTCGTTGCTCCAGAGCCTTTCCGTTCACCTTCACACTCCTGGGCCAGACTACACTCAATCATATGACCCACTGAAGAGATGAGTCTTCAGTAAAGACTTAAAGGTTGTGACAGAGTTTGCGTCTCTCACATGGGTAGGCAGACCATTCCATAAAAATTGAGCTCTATAGGAGAAAGCTCTGCCTCCAGCTGTTTGCTCTTAAATTCTAGGGACAATTAGGAGGCCTGTGTCTTGTGACCGTAGCGTGCGTGTAGGTATGTACAGCAGGACCAAATCAGAAAGATAGGTAGGAGCAAGCCCATGTAATGCTTTGTAGGTTAGCAGTAAAACCTTGAAATCAGCCTGTGCCTTGACAGGAAGCCAGTGTAGGGAGGCTAGCACTGGAGTAATATGATCATTTTTTTTGTTCTAGTCAAGATTCTAGCAGCCGTGTTTAGCACTAACTAAAGTATATTTAGTGCTTTATCCGGGTAACCGGAAAGTAGAGCATTGCAGTAGTCTAATCTAGAAGTAACAAAAGCATGGATATATTTTTCTGCATGATTTTTGGACAGAAAGTTTCTGATTTTTGCAATGTTACGTATGGAAAAAAGCTGTCCTAGAAACAGTCTTGATATGTTTGTCAAAAGAGAGATCAGGGTCCAGAGTAACGTCGAGGTCCTTCACAGTTTTATTTGAGACGACTGTACAACCATCAAGATTAATTGTCAGATTCAACAGAAGATTTCTTTGTTTCTTGGGACCAAGAACAAGCATCTCTGTTTTGTCCGAGTTTAAAAGTAGAACATTTGCTGCCATCCACTTCCTTTTGTCTGAAATACAGGCTTCGAGGGAGGGAAATCTTGGGGCTTCACCATGTTTCAACGAAATGTACAGCTGTGTGTCATCCGCATAGCAGTGGAAGTTAACATTATGTTTCCGAATGACATCACCAAGAAGTAAAATATACAGTGAAAACAATAGTGGTCCTAAAATGGAGCCTTGAGGAACACCGTTTTCTTTTTACAGTTGATTTGTCAGAGGACAAACCATCCACAGAGACAAACTGATATCTTTCCGACAGATAAGATCTTATTATTTTACCAGATCTAGTATGTTATATTCTCTTACATTCCTTTCAAATTTCCACAAACTTCAAAGTGTTTCCTTTCAAATGGTACCAAGAATATGCATATCATTTTCGGTGAAAATTGAAAAATAGGGGCGATCCTGTTGATCCTACCCCCTACTTTTTCGAACATTCTGTTATAAATCGTGCAACATTTCAGCGCCCTGCTACTCATGCCAGGAATATAGTATATGCATATGATTAGTATGTGTGGATAGAAAACACTCAGACGTTTATAAAACTGGTTAAATCACGGCTGTGACTATAACAGAACGTGCGTTTCATCGAAAAGCGCAGGAAAATCTGATCACTGAAAACTGGAAAATATATCAATGCGCCACTTGAATGTATTGTTGAATAGAAACCACATTACCTGGAGCCGAGGTTGCAATACCTACAGCTTCCACACGATGTCAACAGTCTTGTAATTTGCCTAGAATTTGTTTCTTGGTCAAACGGACAAGAGACAGCCCATTTCTTCCGGTCTCCGACCGGATATTTTGGTTGAGGTTTATCCGGACATTATTTCAAGATGTACAGCTATAGAATATACATCGCCTCGTGATCAATTTGATCGATTATTAACGTTTACTAATACCTAAAGTCGCATTACAAAAGTATTTCGAAATGTTTTGTGAAAGTTTATCGTCGACTTTTTTAATTTTAAAAAATGACGTTGCGTTATAAAACGCTGTTTTTTTCCTTGATCACACAGTCTTCATAGATCGATATCTAGGCTATATATGGACCTATTTAATCGAAAAAAAGACCCAATAGTGATGTTTATGGGACATCTAGGAGTGCCAACAAAGAAGATGGTCAAAGGTAATGAATGTTTTATATTTTATTTCTGCATTTTGTGTAGCGCCGACTATGCTCATTATTTTGTTTACGTCCCCTGCGGGTCTTTTTAGGGGTGTTGCATGCTATCAGATAATAGCTTCTCATGCTTTCGCCGAAAAGCATTTTAAAAATCTGACTTGTTGGCTTGATTCACAATGAGTGTAGCTTTAATTCAATACCCTGCATGTGTATTTTAATGAACATTTGAGTTTTAACGAGTGCTATTAGCATTTAGCGTAGTGCATTTGCATTTCCAGATGTCTAGATGGGACGCCTGCGTGTCGGGTGGAGGTAAGAGGTTAAGAGGGGACTCATTGACAGATACAGGAAACCCAATACAAATACAAATGTTAACATTTATTCCAAATTACAAGTGTTGATGTTTCTGGTTTTGAAGCTTGGGCATATTTTGCCTGCAGTTCATCTATCAAATCCCCTACAAGGAGAGAGAAGGCCATCAATGATATTACAATGCTGGATTAATTTGATTAAATATATACTTCTGTTTGATATGCATTTATATAATTATAGTGGACATTATCCTTTATCACAGGCCAGTACTTGTTTTGTATCCAATGAATTTAGTTGACATTAGGATGAAGTAGCCTAGAATTTCGAATCTAGTTAGATTACATCATACCCAGTGGGCAAAACCATGTTGAAAGACATCTTATGACGTCTTATTCTCAAACTGGTTAATATATTTTTACTGACCAGAATACGACGTATTTTCAAATCAAATGTTATTTTATTTTTCTAACCGCCATACAACCAGTTGGTCTTAATTGTCACCTCTATATGACCTCTATATGACCTCTCTGCTATATTATGCAGCATACTGGTAATAGTTAACTTCATGACGCGGGATCATTTTCATAGCGGGATCATTTTCGAGCGCCAAATTCAAATTAAATTACTAAAAATATTTAATTTTCATGAAATCAGAAGTGCAATATAGCAAAACACAGTTTAGCTTGTTGTTAATCCACCTAGTGTGTCGGCGAAAGCATACCAAGCGTTTATGTAAGGACATCTCTCTCAGAGACAAAACATTACAAACAGCTAGCAGCCAAGTAGATTGGTCACGAAAGTCACTCTGTTGGCGCATGCAAAACGCTGCTGGCACCCAGCTATGCACTGATGCTCATTTTTCAAAATAAAAGCCTGAAACTATGTCTAAAGACTGTTTACACCACGTGGAAGCCATAGGAAATTAATCTGGTTGATGTCCCTTTAAATGGAATGAAGGCATGCAATGGAACAGAGAGCTTTCAGGAAAAACAACACTTCCTGGTTGGATTTTCCTCAGGTTTTTGCCTGCAATATCATTTCTGTTGTAATCACAGACAATATTTTGACAGTTTTGGAAACTTTAGAGTGTTTTCTATCCTAATCTGACAATTATTTGCATTTTCTAGATTCTGGGCCTGAGAAATAGGCAGTTTCATTTGGGTACATTTTTTCATCCGAACATCAAAATTACTGCCCCCTACACTCAACAAGTTAAAGCCCTCATCCTAAGCTGGTAATGACCACCTGACTACAGCTTATTACCTACACGCCTTACAAAATAGGGTTCCAAAATGCTACTTCAGCACTCCCCATAGAAGAACCCTTTTTGGTTCCATGTAGAACACTCTGTTGAAAGGGTTCTACACAGAACCTTAAAGAGTTCTACCTGAAACCAAACAGGGTTATTCAAAGGGTTATCTTATGGGAACAGCTGAATATTTCGGTTGCTTTTTCCACAAGAGTGTAAAAAACATTGCAGAGGATAAAGTTGGACATTAAAAACGTTGTTCCTTCCATTTCTGCCTTTCCATAGTCTCCAGTGAAAGTTCTGCAACATATTCTTACATTTAAAATAGATCAACATATTCTTACATTTAAAATAGATCAACATATTCTTACATTTAAAATAGATCAACATATTCTTACGTTTAAAATAGATCAACATATTCTTACATTTAAAATAGATCAACATATTCTTACATTTAAAATAGATCAAGCAATGACAAAAAACAACAATTAAAAAGTTATTAGTTATTAGAAGTGGTGTTATTTCAGTTAGATGAGTTATTAGAAGTGGTGCTATTTCAGTTAGATGAGTTATTAGAAGTGGTGTTATTTCAGTTAGATGAGTTATTAGAAGTGGTGCTATTTCAGTTAGATGAGTTATTAGAAGTGGTGTTATTTCAGTTAGATGAGTTATTAGAAGTGGTGTTATTTCAGTTAGATGAGTTATTAGAAGTGGTGCTATTTCAGTTAGATGAGTTATCAGAAGTGGTGCTATTTCAGTTAGATGAGTTATTAGAAGTGGTGTTATTTCAGTTAGATTAGTTATTAGAAGTGGTGCTATTTCAGTTAGATGAGTTATTAGAAGTGGTGTTATTTCAGTTAGATGAGTTATTAGAAGTGGTGTTATTTCAGTTAGATGAGTTATTAGAAGTGGTGCTATTTCAGTTAGATGAGTTATTAGAAGTGGTGTTATTTCAGTTAGATGAGTTATTAGAAGTGGTGTTATTTCAGTTAGATGAGTTATTAGAAGTGGTGTTATTTCAGTTAGAAGATTTATTAGAAGTGGTGTTATTTCAGTTAGATGAGTTATTAGAAGTGGTGTTATTTCAGTTAGATGAGTTATTAGAAGTGGTGTTATTTCAGTTAGATTAGTTATTAGAAGTGGTGCTATTTCAGTAGATTAGTTATTAGAAGTGGTGTTATTTCAGTTAGATGAGTTATTAGAAGTGGTGTTATTTCAGTTAGATGAGTTATTAGAAGTGGTGTTATTTCAGAAAGATGAGTTATTAGAAGTGGTGTTATTTCAGTTAGATGAGTTATTAGAAGTGGTGTTATTTCAGTTAGATGAGTTATTAGAAGTGGTGTTATTTCAGTTAGATTAGTTATTAGAAGTGGTGTTATTTCAGTTAGATTAGTTATTAGAAGTGGTGTTATTTCAGTTAGATTAGTTATTAGAAGTGGTGTTATTTCAGTTAGATGAGTTATTAGAAGTGGTGTTATTTCAGTTAGATGAGTTATTAGAAGTGGTGTTATTTCAATTAGAAATTAATTTAGCCACTCGGTCAAACTGAGCAATCCGGGGAGAATGGCCTTGGTCAGGGAGGTGACCAAGAACCCGATGGTCACTTTGACCGAGAACTCTGAGTTCCTCCGTGGAGATGGGAGCACTCCGCCAATCGGGATTTATGGTAGAGTGGCCAGACGGACGCCACTCCTCAGTAAAAAGCACATTACAGCCCAACTGGAGTTTGCCAAAAGGCACCTAAAGACTCTCGGACCATTAGAAACAATATTCTCTTGTCTGATTAAATCAAGATCGAACTCTTTGGCCTGAATGCCAAGCGTCACGTCTGGAGGAAACCTGGCACCATCCCTACGGTGAAGCATGGTGGTGGCAACATCATGCTATGGGGATGTTTTCAGCGGTAGGGACTGGGAGACGAGTCAGGATCAAAGGAAAGATGAATGCCGCAAAGTGCAGAAAGATCCTTGATGAAAGCCTGCTCCAGAGCGCTCAGGACCTCAGACTGGAGTGAAGGTTCACCATCAAACGGGATAATGACCCAAAAATTCCTGGAGCCCGGCCAGAACCCGGTCTCTAACCCGATCAAACATCCCTGGAGCCCAGCCAGTAAAGGGGCTGATTTATTAAGTAAATTTGATATTTAAATGTTTTATTGATTTTGAAACATTTCCACAAATCTGTCGTTATGTGGTATTGTGTTTAGATTGATGAGGAAAACATCTATGTTATAATAAGGCTGCAACGTAACAAAATATGGATACTGAATACTTTCCCGAAGGCACTGTATATATTTATTACAGTATATTCCTTCTATATATGAGTGTACAGAACATAAAGAACACCTTCCTAATATTAACTTGCCCCCATTTTGCCCTCAGAACAGCCTCAATTTGTAGGGGTATGGACTCTACAGGGATGCAGGTGTTCTTAATATTTTGTTCACTCACTGTATCTATTATAATGTATCTATTACAAATATATGTAAACTACCGGTCAAACGTTTGGACATAACTACTCATTCAAGGGTTTTTCTTTATTTTGTATTATTTTCTACATTATAGAATAATAGTGAATACATCACAACTATGAAATAACACATATGGAGTCATGTAGTAACCAAAAAAGTATTAAACAAATCAAAATATATTTCATATTTTAGATTCTTCAAAGTAGCCACCCTTTGCCTTGATGACCGCTTTGCACACTCTTGGCATTCTCTCAACCAGCGTCATGAGAAATGCTTTTCAACAGTCCTGAAGGAGTTCCCACATATGCTGAGCACCTGTTGGCTGCTTTCCCTTCACTCTGCGGTACAACTCATCCCAAACCATCTCAATTGGGTTGAGGTCAGGTGATTGTGGAGGCCAGGTCATCTGATGCAGCACTCAATTAGATTTGATTTGATTTGATTCAATCACTCTCCTTCTTGGTCAAATAGCCCTTACGAAGCCTGGAGGTGTGTTTTGGGTCATCGTCTTGTTGAAAAACAAATGATATGAAAGCTCAAACCAGATGGGATGGCGTATCTCTGTAGAATGCTGTGGTTGCCATGCTGGTTAAGTGTGCCTTGAGTTCTAAATAAATCAAAGACAGTGTCACCAGCAAAGCACCCCCACACCATCACACCTCCTTCTCCATGCTTCACGGTGGTAGCCACACAGATTTCCACCGGTCTAATGTCCATTGCTTGTGTTTCTTGGCACAAACAAGTCTCTTCTTCTTATCGGTGTCCTTTAGTAGTGATTTCTTTGCAGTTTTTCGACCATGAAGACCTGATTCACACACTCTCCTCTGAACAGTGGATGTTGAGATGTGTCTGTTACTTGCACTCTGTGAGGCATTTATTTGGGCTGCAGCAGAGGTAACTGGGTCTTCCTTTCCTGTGGCGGCCCTCATGAGAGCCAGTTTCATCATAGCACTTGATGGTTTTTGCAACTGCACTTGAAGAAACTTTCAAAGTTCTTGACATTTTGACTGACCTTCATGCCTTAAAGCAATGATGGACTGTCATTTCTCTTTGCTTATTTGAGCTGTTCTTGCCATAATATGGACTTGGTCTTTTACCAAATAGGGCTATCTTCTGTATACCACCCCTACCTTGTCACAACACAACTGATTGGCTCAAACGCATTAAATTCCACAAATGACCTTTTAACAAGGCACACATGTAAATTGAAATGCATTCCAGGTATTTTGTTAACTTTCAAATGTTATTATAGAATACCATTAGCTGTTGGAAAAGCAACAGCTACTCTTCCTGGGGTTCAACACAGAACACAGAACACAGAACACAGAACTCAGAACAAAGAACATGAAACATAATACAGAATGACATAATACAGAACATTAATAGACAAGAACAGCTCAAAGACAGAACTACATACATTTTTTTTAAAGGCACACGTAGACTACATATCAATGCATACACACAAACTATCTAGGTCCAATAGGGGAGAGGCGTTGTGTCGCGAGGCGTTGCTTTATCTGTTTTTTGAAACCAGGTTTGCTGTTTATTTGAGCAATATGAGATGGAAGGAAGTTCCATGCAATAATGTCTCTATATAATACTGTGCGTTTTCTTGAATTTGTTCTGGATTTGGGGACTGTGAAAAGACCCCTGGTGGCATGTCTGGTGGGATAAGTCTGTGTCTCAAAGCTGTGTGTAAATTGACTATGCAAACATTTTGGGATTTTCAACACATTAACGTTTCTTATAAAAACAAAGAGTGACATAGTCAGACTCTCCTCAACTCTTAGCCAAGAGCCACTGGCATAGTATTTATATCAGTCCTCTGATTACAGTTAAGAGCAGAACGTGCCGCTCTGTTCTAGACCAGCTGCAGCTTCACTAGGTCTTTCTTAGCGGGACTTGACCACATGACCAGACAATAATCAAGATAAGACTAATCTACAGCCGGCAGGACTTGACCACATACTGTCACGTTCTGACCTTTATTTCCTTTGTTTTGTCTTTGTTTTAGTATGGTCAGAGCGTGAGTTGGGGTGGGCGGTCTATGTTTGTTTTAGTATGGTCAGAGCGTGAGTTGGGGTGGGCGGTCTATGTTTGTTTTAGTATGGTCAGAGCGTGAGTTGGGGTGGGCGGTCTATGTTTGTTTTAGTATGGTCAGAGCGTGAGTTGGGGTGGGCGGTCTATGTTTGTTTTAGTATGGTCAGAGCGTGAGTTGGGGTGGGCAGTCTATGTTTGTTTTAGTATGGTCAGAGCGTGAGTTGGGGTGGGCGGTCTATGTTTGTTTTAGTATGGTCAGAGCGTGAGTTGGGGTGGGCGGTCTATGTTTGTTTTTAGTATGGTCAGAGCGTGAGTTGGGGTGGGCAGTCTATGTTTGTTTTAGTATGGTCAGAGCGTGAGTTGGGGTGGGCAGTCTATGTTTGATTTAGTATGGTCAGAGCGTGAGTTGGGGTGGGCGGTCTATGTTTGTTTTAGTATGGTCAGAGCGTGAGTTGGGGTGGGCAGTCTATGTTTGTTTTAGTATGGTCAGAGCGTGAGTTGGGGTGGGCGGTCTATGTTTGTTTTAGTATGGTCAGGGCGTGAGTTGGGGTGGGCGGTCTATGTTTGTTTTAGTATGGTCAGGGCGTGAGTTGGGGTGGGCGGTCTATGTTTGTTTTAGTATGGTCAGAGCGTGAGTTGGGGTGGGCAGTCTATGTTTGTTTTAGTATGGTCAGAGCGTGAGTTGGGGTGGGCAGTCTATGTTTGTTTTAGTATGGTCAGGGCGTGAGTTGGGGTGGGCAGTCTATGTTTGTTTTAGTATGGTCAGAGCGTGAGTTGGGGTGGGCAGTCTATGTTTGTTTTAGTATGGTCAGGGCGTGAGTTGGGGTGGGCGGTCTATGTTTGTTTTAGTATGGTCAGAGCGTGAGTTGGGGTGGGCAGTCTATGTTTGTTTTAGTATGGTCAGAGCGTGAGTTGGGGTGGGCGGTCTATGTTTGTTTTAGTATGGTCAGAGCGTGAGTTGGGGTGGGCGGTCTATGTTTGTTTTTCTATGTTGGTTTTTGTGTTCGGCCTGGTATGGTCCTCAATCAGAGGCAGGTGTCAATCGTTGTCCCTGATTGAGAATCATACTTAGGTTGCCTGGGTTTCACTGTTGAGTTGTGGGTGTTTGTTTCCATGTGAGTGTTTGGGCCACACGGTACTGTTTCGGTTTTCATCTCATCGTTTATTGTTTTGTATTTCAGTGTTCAGTTCGTTTTTAATTAATCATCATGAACACTTACCATGCTGCATCTTGGTCCGATCCTTACTCCTCTTCAGACGAAGAGGAGATCTGCCGGTACAAGAACTTGCTTTGTGGAGTGTAGTGTCAAAAATTCTCTTTATTACAGACAGACCTCTCCCCATCTCTATATTACGGACAGATCTCTCCCCATCTCTTTATTACAGACAGACCTCTCCCCATCTCTATATTACAGACAGACCTCTCCCCATCTCTATATTACAGACAGATCTCTCCCCATCTCTATATTACAGACAGACCTCTCCCCATCTCTTTATTACAGACAGACCTCTCCCCATCTCTTTATTACAGACAGACCTCTCCCCATCTCTATATTACAGACAGATCTCTCCCCATCTCTATATTACAGACAGACCTCTCCCCAACTCTTTATTACAGACAGACCTCTCCCCATCTCTATATTACAGACAGACCTCTCCCCATCTCTATATTACAGACAGATCTCTCCCCATCTCTATATTACAGACAGACCTCTCCCCAACTCTTTATTACAGACAGACCTCTCCCCATCTCTATATTACGGACAGATCTCTCCCCATCTCTTTATTACAGACAGACCTCTCCCCATCTCTATATTACAGACAGACCTCTCCCCATCTCTATATTACAGACAGATCTCTCCCCATCTCTATATTACAGACAGATCTCTCCCCATCTCTTTATTACAGACAGACCTCTCCCCATCTCTATATTACAGACAGACAGACTCTCCCCATCTTTTATTACGGACAGATCTCTCCCCATCTCTTTATTACAGACAGACCTCTCCCCAACTCTTTATTACAGACAGACCTCTCCCCATCTCTATATTACAGACAGACCTCTCCCCATCTCTATATTACAGACAGACCTCTCCCCATCTCTATATTACAGACAGATCTCTCCCCATCTCTATATTACAGACAGATCTCTCCCCATCTCTTTATTACAGACAGACCTCTCCCCATCTCTATATTACAGACAGACCTCTCCCCATCTCTATATTACAGACAGACCTCTCCCCATCTCTATATTACAGACAGACCTCTCCCCGTCTCTATATTACAGACAGACCTCTCCCCATCTCTATATTACAGACAGACCTCTCCCCATCTCTATATTACAGACAGACCTCTCCCCATCTCTTTATTACAGACATACCTCTCCCCATCTCTATATTACAGACAGACCTCTCCCCATCTCTTTATTACAGACAGACCTCTCCCCATCTCTATATTACAGACAGACCTCTCCCCATCTCTTTATTACAGACATACCTCTCCCCATCTCTATATTACAGACAGACCTCTCCCCATCTCTTTATTACAGACAGACCTCTCCCCATCTCTATATTACAGACAGACCTCTCCCCAACTCTTTATTACAGACAGACCTCTCCCCATCTCTATATTACAGACAGACCTCTCCCCATCTCTATATTACGGACAGATCTCTCCCCATCTCTTTATTACAGACAGACCTCTCCCCATCTCTATATTACAGACAGACCTCTCCCCATCTCTATATTACAGACAGACCTCTCCCCATCTCTATATTACAGACAGACCTCTCCCCATCTCTATATTACAGACAGACCTCTCCCCATCTCTTTATTACAGACAGACCTCTCCCCATCTCTATATTACAGACAGACCTCTCCCCATCTCTTTATTACAGACAGACCTCTCCCCATCTCTATATTACAGACAGACCTCTCCCCATCTCTTTATTACAGACAGACCTCTCCCCATCTCTATATTACAGACAGACCTCTCCCCATCTCTATATTACAGACAGACCTCTCCCCATCTCTTTATTACAGACAGACCTCTCCCCATCTCTATATTACAGACAGACCTCTCCCCATCTCTATATTACAGACAGACCTCTCCCCATCTCTATATTACAGACAGACCTCTCCTCATCTCTATATTACAGACAGACCTCTCCCCATCTCTATATTACAGACAGACCTCTCCCCATCTCTATATTACAGACAGACCTCTCCCCATCTCTATATTACAGACAGACCTCTCCCCATCTCTTTATTACAGACAGACCTCTCCCCATCTCTATATTACAGACAGACCTCTCCCCATCTCTATATTACAGACAGACCTCTCCCCATCTCTATATTACAGACAGACCTCTCCCCATCTCTATATTACAGACAGACCTCTCCCCATCTCTATATTACAGACAGACCTCTCCCCATCTCTATATTACAGACAGACCTCTCCCCATCTCTATATTACAGACAGACCTCTCCCCATCTCTATATTACAGACAGACCTCTCCCCATCTCTATATTACAGACAGACCTCTCCCCATCTCTATATTACAGACAGACCTCTCCCCATCTCTTTATTACAGACAGACCTCTCCCCATCTCTATATTACAGACAGACCTCTCCCCATCTCTATATTACAGACAGACCTCTCCCCATCTCTATATTACAGACAGACCTCTCCCCATCTCTTTATTACAGACAGACCTCTCCCCATCTCTATATTACAGACAGACCTCTCCCCATCTCTATATTACAGACAGACCTCTCCTCATCTCTTTATTACAGACAGACCTCTCCCCATCTCTATATTACAGACAGACCTCTCCCCATCTCTATATTACAGACAGACCTCTCCCCATCTCTATATTACAGACAGACCTCTCCCCATCTCTATATTACGGACAGACCTCTCCCCATCTCTATATTACAGACAGACCTCTCCCCATCTCTATATTACAGACAGACCTCTCCCCATCTCTTTATTACAGACAGACCTCTCCCCATCTCTATATTACAGACAGACCTCTCCCCATCTCTATATTACAGACAGACCTCTCCCCATCTCTTTATTACAGACAGACCTCTCCCCATCTCTTTATTACAGACAGACCTCTCCCCATCTCTTTATTACAGACAGACCTCTCCCCATCTCTATATTACAGACAGACCTCTCCCCATCTCTTTATTACAGACAGACCTCTCCCCATCTCTATATTACAGACAGACCTCTCCCCATCTCTATATTACAGACAGACCTCTCCCCATCTCTTCATTACAGACAGACCTCTCCCCATCTCTATATTACAGACAGACCTCTCCCCATCTCTTCATTACAGACAGACCTCTCCCCATCTCTATATTACAGACAGACCTCTCCCCATCTCTATATTACAGACAGACCTCGCCAAGTAATTTAGTCTCCTCAACTTGTTCAACAGACACACCATTCATTACCAGATTCAGCTGAAGTCTAGAATTTAAGGAATGATTTGTACCAAATACAACACTCTTAGTTTTAGAGATGTTCAGGACCAGTTTATTACTGGCCACCCATTCCAAAACAGACTGCAACTCCTTGTTAAGGGTTTCAGTGACTTCATTAGCTGTGGTTGCTGATGTGTATATATGGTTGAATCATCAGCATACATGGACACACACGCTTTGTTTAATGCCAGTAGCAGGTCATTAGTAAAAATAGAAAAGAGTAGAGGGCCTAGAGAGCTGCCCTGCGGTACACCCCACTTTACATGTTTGACATTAGAGAAAACCCCTTGAGTTCTATTAGAGAGATAGTTCTGAATCCACGATACGGCAGAGGTTGAAAAGTCAGACGGTTTTTTTCAGCAACAGGTCAATAACATCAAAGGCTGCACTGAAGTCTAACAGTACAGCTCCCACAATCTGCTTATTATCAATTTCTTTCAACCAATTATCAGTCATTTGTGACAGTGCAGTACATGTGGAGTGCCCTTCTCTAAAAGCATGCTGAAAGTCGTTGTTGTTAATTTGTTTACAGATAAGTATTTGGTCAAACACAATTTTTTTCCAACAGTTTGCTAAGATTCCCACGAATTGGCAGCATCTATCTATCTATTTATCTGTCTATCTGTCTATCTGTCTATCTATCTGTCTATCTGTCTATCTATCTATCTATCTATCTATCTATCTATCTATCTATCTATCTATCTATTTATCTGTCTATCTGTCTATCTATCTGTCTATCTATCTATCTATCTATCTATCTATCTATCTATCTATCTATCTGTCTGTCTGTCTGTCTGTCTGTCTGTCTGTCTGTCTGTCTGTCTGTCTGTCTGTCTGTCTGTCTGTCTGTCTGTCTGTCTGTCTGTCTGTCTGTCTGTCTGTCTGTCTGTCTGTCTGTCTGTCTGTCTGTCTGTCTATCTTGAAGACCTGAACTATTTTAATTGGTTTGTTTTTTTAATACATGTAATAGTTTATTCACGCAGTTGAATTTATTAGTTTACACTGGCCTATT